>NW_026644702.1:0-180734 GCF_030020395.1 Manis pentadactyla | reverse complement strand
AGGGCGGGGAAAAAGAATGGGGGGCATTAGGATTAGCATGAATAATGTGTAGGGTGAAGGGTCATTGGAGGGCTATACAACACAGAGAAGACAAGTAGTGATTCTAGAGCATCTTACGACACGCTGACGGACAGCGACTGAAACTGGGATTTGGCGAGGACTTGGTGAAGGGGTTAGACTAGTTAACATATTGTTCTGCATGTGATTGTATATTAATGAGAACAAAAAAAATTTCAAAGTGCAGTAAGAGCCTAGCTATCAAATATCAGAATAAAAGTACAGGCTTTCACTCTCCAATCAAAAGACACAGGGTTAGAAGAACTGATGAAAACTCAAGATCACCTAAGTGCTCCCTTACTGGAGACTCACTTGTGATCCAAGGACACAGACAAACTACAAGCTGAAGGGGCGGGGACAGGTACCCTATACAAGTGAATCTTTGAAACAAAGAAACAATGGATTCTGTTTGAGACCCCAGAGACAGTCACTAGAAAATAGTCCTACCTAGCCACCGTGAATTCCTTTTGTTTGGTATCAGCAGTGCCCAGGTATAGATTTAGTGGTACTGCAATGTCCTTCTCATTTTTCTCACATCAACAAATGAATTGCTGTAATAATATGCGTCTGGGCTTTTGAAATCACTGGGTTTTATGATAATCCACGATTGTAAGAAGTAATAACCACATAAAGAGGGAAGTTTGGACACTCAACCAAACACGTCTCTCCACAACACACACTTTGCTCCCAATGCTCCTGTCTAGAAATAGGTGTTCCTTTTTATTTGTCCCTCCTCCTCTCAGTGGTGAACATGCCAATGTCCCTCAAACATGGTGGTGAGTAAAGCACCAAGTATACTTTTCTGTCTACAACAGGCCCAGAGGAAGTATAATTGGGGTCTTCAGTGAGGACTTAGTCAATGAATGTGGCTAAGTACAGTTAGCAAGCGAGAAGGAGGTTTAAGAGGACAGAGGACAGAGATACGGGTTCAAGTCCCTGCACCACCATTTACTGGTTTTGTAAGCACACGCGGCTGATTCGTTCTGCAATTGTCTCAGTGAGCCCAGTGCTCTCCCTACGGCCTAGTGACCTTGCAATGTTTTTGAAAGCATAATGTAGGGAAGTGACATAGTTGATGTAGTTAACTGTTCTGTACATAAGGATAGATGGACAGACAGAAAGAAGATTGTTTCATAGATAGACAGATAGATAGATGACAGATGATCGATAGATTATACACATGATAGAAGACAGGAAGCTAGATAGATGGATAGATAAATAGAGAGGATAGAGAGATAGAAAGAAGGATATATAGAAAGATAGATAGATATACAGACAGACAGAGCGATAGATAGATACAGATACATATCGATTGACACAAAGCTGTTGCTCATAACCAGGAGATGAATGGTGAAATCACATAGCTAAACTACAAACAAAAAGGAAGAATGAAATCCAGTTTACAAAGTGCAGTAAGCAGCCATAAGAAGAAAACAAATCCTACCATTTGCAATGACGTGGATGGAGCTAGACAGTAGTATGTTCAGAAAAATAGGTCAGGCGGAGAAAGACAATATCAAATGATATCACTCATGTGTGGAGTATAACAACAAAGAGAAACTGAAGGAAAAAAACAGCAGGATACTCACAGAAACCCGAGAGTTGACTAAAAGTTGCCAAAGGAAAAGGACTGCACAGGGTGGTTCTGAGGGAGGGATAAGTGTGGGGAGAAAGATTGGGGGCATTAGGATTACCATGTATATTGCGTGGGGTTGCGCGGGACATGGGGAGTGCTGTACAACACAGAGAAAGACTAGTAGAGGTTATATAGCATCTTACTACTCCATGATTGACAGCGACTGTATCGGTGTCTTTGAAGGGGTACATGCTGAAGGGGTTTAAAGCATCCAACTATGCTGATGGACAGCGACTTTAAGAGGTTTTTGCTGGTGGACTTGGATAAGGGGGAGCATAGTAAACATAATGTTCTTCACGTGATTGTAGATTAATGATAACAAAAAAAATTTTTTAAGTGCAATAAGGGCACAGCACTGAATCATCAGAATAAAAGGTCAGGCTCTGAGTGCTGCAAACAAAAGACACAGGGTTAAAGAACGGATGAAAACTCAAGAAACCTACGTGCTTCCTTACAGGAGACTCACTTGAGATCCAAGGACAAAGACAAACTACAAGCTGAAGGTGTGGGGACAAGTACCCTACACGAGTGAAACTGAAAAACAAACAATCAAACAAATGGATTCTGTTTGAGCCCCCAGAGACAGTCAGTAGCAAATAGCACTATCTGGCCACCGTGAATCCTTTTTGTTGGTTTTCAGCAAGGCCCAGCCATAGATTTAGTGGTGGAGCAACGTCCCTTCTCATTTTCTCTCACCTCAACAACTGGGTTGCTGAAATAATAAGAATCTGGGCCTTTGAAATCTGTGGGTTTTATGATCTTCACGAATGTGAAGTAATAACCACCTAAAGAGGGAAGTTTGGACACTCAAATAAATATGTCACTCCACAATACACTCTTAGCTCCCAACTGCTCCTGTCTAGAAATTGGTGTTCCTTTTAATTTGACCCTCCATCCTATCAGTGGTGTTCACATAGATGTCCTTCAAACATGGTGGTGAGCAAAGCAACAATTTTACGTTTCTGTCGTCCACAGGCCCAGAGGAAGGATACTTGTGGTCTTCAGGGAGCACTTAGTGAATGAATGTGGCTATATACAGACAGGAAGTGAGAAGGAGATGAAAGAGGACAAGAGGATAGAGACACGGGTTCAAGTCCCTGCACAACCATTTCCTGGTTTTGTAGGTACACTCGGCCGACACGACCTGCAAGTGTCTCGGTGAACCCAGTACTCTCCCTACAGCCTAGTTACCTTGCAGGATTTTTGGAAGCATAATGTAGGAAAGTGACATAGGATATGTGGTTACCTGTTCTGTACACAAGGACAGATGGGCAGACAGAAAGATGATTGATTGATTGATTGATTGATTGATAGACAGACAGATAGATAGATATAGGTTCATATCCATTAACACAAAGCTATTGCTCATAACCATGAGAGCAATGGTTGAAGCACATAGCAAACTACAAACGAAAAAGAAGAATAAAATCCAGTTTAAAAAGTGCAGTAAGCAGCCATAAGAAGAAAACAAATCCTATCATTGGCAATAACTTCGATGGAGCTAGAGGGTATTATGCTCAGTCAAATAGTTTACCCAGTCGGAGAAATACATGTACCAAATGATTTAACTCATGTGTGGAGTACGATAACAAAGAAAAACTGAAGGAAGAAACAGCAGCATATACACAGTACCCGAGAGTGGACTAAGAGTTACCAAAGAGAAAGGGACTGGGTAGTGTTTGTGGAAGGGATTGATAAGGGCGGGGAAAAAGAATGGGGGCATTAGGATTAGCATGAATAATGTGTAGGGTGAAGGGTCATTGGGAGGGCTATACAAACACAGAGAAGACAAGTAGTGATTCTAGAGCATCTTACGACACGCTGACGGACAGCGACTGAAACTGGGATTTGGCGAGGACTTGGTGAAGGGGTTAGACTAGTTAACATATTGTTCTGCATGTGATTGTATATTAATGAGAACAAAAAAAAATTTCAAAGTGCAGTAAGAGCCTAGCTATCAAATATCAGAATAAAAGTACAGGCTTTCACTCTCCAATCAAAAGACACAGGGTTAGAAGAACTGATGAAAACTCAAGATCACCTAAGTGCTCCCTTACTGGAGACTCACTTGTGATCCAAGGACACAGACAAACTACAAGCTGAAGGGGCGGGGACAGGTACCCTATACAAGTGAATCTTTGAAACAAAGAAACAAATGGATTCTGTTTGAGACCCCAGAGACAGTCACTAGAAAATAGTCCTACCTAGCCACCGTGAATTCCTTTTGTTTGGTATCAGCAGTGCCCAGGTATAGATTTAGTGGTACTGCAATGTCCTTCTCATTTTTCTCACATCAACAAATGAATTGCTGTAATAATAAGCGTCTGGGCTTTTGAAATCACTGGGTTTTATGATATCCACGATTGTAAAGAAGTAATAACCACATAAAGAGGGAAGTTTGGACACTCAACCAAACACGTCTCTCCACAACACACACTTTGCTCCCAAATGCTCCTGTCTAGAAATAGGTGTTCCTTTTTATTTGTCCCTCCTCCTCTCAGTGGTGAACATGCAATGTCCCTCAAACATGGTGGTGAGTAAAGCACCAAGTATACTTTTCTGTCTACAACAGGCCCAGAGGAAGTATAATTGGGGTCTTCAGTGAGGACTTAGTCAATGAATGTGGCTAAGTACAGTTAGCAAGCGAGAAGGAGGTTTAAGAGGACAGAGGACAGAGATACGGGTTCAAGTCCCTGCACCACCATTTACTGGTTTTGTAAGCACACGCGGCTGATTCGTTCTGCAATTGTCTCAGTGAGCCCAGTGCTCTCCCTACGGCCTAGTGACCTTGCAATGTTTTTGAAAGCATAATGTAGGGAAGTGACATAGTTGATGTAGTTAACTGTTCTGTACATAAGGATAGATGGACAGACAGAAAGAAGATTGTTTCATAGATAGACAGATAGATAGATGACAGATGATCGATAGATTATACACATGATAGAAGACAGGAAGCTAGATAGATGGATAGATAAATAGAGAGGATAGAGAGATAGAAAGAAGGATATATAGAAAGATAGATAGATATACAGACAGACAGAGCGATAGATAGATACAGATACATATCGATTGACACAAAGCTGTTGCTCATAACCAGGAGATGAATGGTGAAATCACATAGCTAAACTACAAACAAAAAGGAAGAATGAAATCCAGTTTACAAAGTGCAGTAAGCAGCCATAAGAAGAAAACAAATCCTACCATTTGCAATGACGTGGATGGAGCTAGACAGTAGTATGTTCAGAAAAATAGGTCAGGCGGAGAAAGACAATATCAAATGATATCACTCATGTGTGGAGTATAACAACAAAGAGAAACTGAAGGAAAAAAACAGCAGGATACTCACAGAACCCGAGAGTTGACTAAAAGTTGCCAAAGGGAAAAGGACTGCACAGGGTGGTTCTGAAGGGAGGGATAAGTGTGGGGAGAAAGATTGGGGGCATTAGGATTACCATGTATATTGCGGTGGGGTTGCGCGGGACATGGGGAGTGCTGTACAACACAGAGAAGACTAGTAGAGGTTATATAGCATCTTACTACTCCATGATTGACAGCGACTGTATCGGTGTCTTTGAAGGGGTACATGCTGAAGGGTTTAAAGCATCCAACTATGCTGATGGACAGCGACTTTAAGAGGTTTTTGCTGGTGGACTTGGATAAGGGGGAGCATAGTAAACATAATGTTCTTCACGTGATTGTAGATTAATGATAACAAAAAAAATTTTTTAAGTGCAATAAGGGCACAGCACTGAATCATCAGAATAAAAGGTCAGGCTCTGAGTGCTGCAAACAAAAGACACAGGGTTAAAAGAACGGATGAAAACTCAAGAAACCTACGTGCTTCCTTACAGGAGACTCACTTGAGATCCAAGGACAAAGACAAACTACAAGCTGAAGGTGTGGGGACAAGTACCCTACACGAGTGAAACTGAAAAACAAACAATCAAACAAATGGATTCTGTTTGAGCCCCCAGAGACAGTCAGTAGCAAATAGCACTATCTGGCCACCGTGAATCCTTTTTGTTGGTTTTCAGCAAGGCCCAGCCATAGATTTAGTGGTGGAGCAACGTCCTTCTCATTTTCTCTCACCTCAACAACTGGGGTTGCTGAAATAATAAGAATCTGGGCCTTTGAAATCTGTGGGTTTTATGATCTTTCACGAATGTGAAGTAATAACCACCTAAAGAGGGAAGTTTGGACACTCAAATAAATATGTCACTCCACAATACACTCTTAGCTCCCAACTGCTCCTGTCTAGAAATTGGGTGTTCCTTTTAATTTGACCCTCCATCCTATCAGTGGTGTTCACATAGATGTCCTTCAAACATGGTGGTGAGCAAAGCAACAATTTTACGTTTCTGTCGTCCACAGGCCCAGAGGAAGGATACTTGTGGTCTTCAGGGAGCACTTAGTGAATGAATGTGGCTATATACAGACAGGAAGTGAGAAGGAGATGAAAGAGGACAGAGGATAGAGACACGGGTTCAAGTCCCTGCACAACCATTTCCTGGTTTTGTAGGTACACTCGGCCGACACGACCTGCAAGTGTCTCGGTGAACCCAGTACTCTCCCTACAGCCTAGTTACCTTGCAGGATTTTTGGAAGCATAATGTAGGAAAGTGACATAGGATATGTGGTTACCTGTTCTGTACACAAGGACAGATGGGCAGACAGAAAGATGATTGATTGATTGATTGATTGATTGATAGACAGACAGATAGATAGATATAGGTTCATATCCATTAACACAAAGCTATTGCTCATAACCATGAGAGCAATGGTTGAAGCACATAGCAAACTACAAACGAAAAAGAGAATAAAATCCAGTTTAAAAAGTGCAGTAAGCAGCCATAAGAAGAAAACAAATCCTATCATTGGCAATAACTTCGATGGAGCTAGAGGGTATTATGCTCAGTCCAAATAGTCCAGTCGGAGAAATACATGTACCAAATGATTTAACTCATGTGTGGAGTACGATAACAAAGAAAAACTGAAGGAAGAAACAGCAGCATATACACAGTACCCGAGAGTGGACTAAGAGTTACCAAAGAGAAAGGGACTGGGTAGTGTTTGTGGGAAGGGATTGATAAGGGCGGGGAAAAAGAATGGGGGCATTAGGATTAGCATGAATAATGTGTAGGGTGAAGGGTCATTGGGGAGGGCTATACAACACAGAGAAGACAAGTAGTGATTCTAGAGCATCTTACGACACGCTGACGGACAGCGACTGAAACTGGGATTTGGCGAGGACTTGGTGAAGGGGGTTAGACTAGTTAACATATTGTTCTGCATGTGATTGTATATTAATGAGAACAAAAAAAATTTCAAAGTGCAGTAAGAGCCTAGCTATCAAATATCAGAATAAAAGTACAGGCTTTCACTCTCCAATCAAAAGACACAGGGTTAGAAGAACTGATGAAAACTCAAGATCACCTAAGTGCTCCCTTACTGGAGACTCACTTGTGATCCAAGGACACAGACAAACTACAAGCTGAAGGGGCGGGGACAGGTACCCTATACAAGTGAATCTTTGAAACAAAGAAACAAATGGATTCTGTTTGAGACCCCAGAGACAGTCACTAGAAAATAGTCCTACCTAGCCACCGTGAATTCCTTTTGTTTGGTATCAGCAGTGCCCAGGTATAGATTTAGTGGTACTGCAATGTCCTTCTCATTTTTCTCACATCAACAAATGAATTGCTGTAATAATATGCGTCTGGGCTTTTGAAATCACTGGGTTTTATGATATCCACGATTGTAAAGAAGTAATAACCACATAAAGAGGGAAGTTTGGACACTCAACCAAACACGTCTCTCCACAACACACACTTTGCTCCCAAATGCTCCTGTCTAGAAATAGGTGTTCCTTTTTATTTGTCCCTCCTCCTCTCAGTGGTGAACATGCCAATGTCCCTCAAACATGGTGGTGAGTAAAGCACCAAGTATACTTTTCTGTCTACAACAGGCCCAGAGGAAGTATAATTGGGGTCTTCAGTGAGGACTTAGTCAATGAATGTGGCTAAGTACAGTTAGCAAGCGAGAAGGAGGTTTAAGAGGACAGAGGACAGAGATACGGGTTCAAGTCCCTGCACCACCATTTACTGGTTTTGTAAGCACACGCGGCTGATTCGTTCTGCAATTGTCTCAGTGAGCCCAGTGCTCTCCCTACGGCCTAGTGACCTTGCAATGTTTTTGAAAGCATAATGTAGGGAAGTGACATAGTTGATGTAGTTAACTGTTCTGTACATAAGGATAGATGGACAGACAGAAAGAAGATTGTTTCATAGATAGACAGATAGATAGATGACAGATGATCGATAGATTATACACATGATAGAAGACAGGAAGCTAGATAGATGGATAGATAAATAGAGAGGATAGAGAGATAGAAAGAAGGATATATAGAAAGATAGATAGATATACAGACAGACAGAGCGATAGATAGATACAGATACATATCGATTGACACAAAGCTGTTGCTCATAACCAGGAGATGAATGGTGAAATCACATAGCTAAACTACAAACAAAAAGGAAGAATGAAATCCAGTTTACAAAGTGCAGTAAGCAGCCATAAGAAGAAAACAAATCCTACCATTTGCAATGACGTGGATGGAGCTAGACAGTAGTATGTTCAGAAAAATAGGTCAGGCGGAGAAAGACAATATCAAATGATATCACTCATGTGTGGAGTATAACAACAAAGAGAAACTGAAGGAAAAAAACAGCAGGATACTCACAGAACCCGAGAGTTGACTAAAAGTTGCCAAAGGGAAAAGGACTGCACAGGGTGGTTCTGAAGGGAGGGATAAGTGTGGGGAGAAAGATTGGGGGCATTAGGATTACCATGTATATTGCGTGGGGTTGCGCGGGACATGGGGAGTGCTGTACAACACAGAGAAGACTAGTAGAGGTTATATAGCATCTTACTACTCCATGATTGACAGCGACTGTATCGGTGTCTTTGAAGGGGTACATGCTGAAGGGGTTTAAAGCATCCAACTATGCTGATGGACAGCGACTTTAAGAGGTTTTTGCTGGTGGACTTGGATAAGGGGGAGCATAGTAAACATAATGTTCTTCACGTGATTGTAGATTAATGATAACAAAAAAAATTTTTTAAGTGCAATAAGGGCACAGCACTGAATCATCAGAATAAAAGGTCAGGCTCTGAGTGCTGCAAACAAAAGACACAGGGTTAAAAGAACGGATGAAAACTCAAGAAACCTACGTGCTTCCTTACAGGAGACTCACTTGAGATCCAAGGACAAAGACAAACTACAAGCTGAAGGTGTGGGGACAAGTACCCTACACGAGTGAAACTGAAAAACAAACAATCAAACAAATGGATTCTGTTTGAGCCCCCAGAGACAGTCAGTAGCAAATAGCACTATCTGGCCACCGTGAATCCTTTTTGTTGGTTTTCAGCAAGGCCCAGCCATAGATTTAGTGGTGGAGCAACGTCCTTCTCATTTTCTCTCACCTCAACAACTGGGTTGCTGAAATAATAAGAATCTGGGCCTTTGAAATCTGTGGGTTTTATGATCTTCACGAATGTGAAGTAATAACCACCTAAAGAGGGAAGTTTGGACACTCAAATAAATATGTCACTCCACAATACACTCTTAGCTCCCAACTGCTCCTGTCTAGAAATTGGTGTTCCTTTTAATTTGACCCTCCATCCTATCAGTGGTGTTCACATAGATGTCCTTCAAACATGGTGGTGAGCAAAGCAACAATTTTACGTTTCTGTCGTCCACAGGCCCAGAGGAAGGATACTTGTGGTCTTCAGGGAGCACTTAGTGAATGAATGTGGCTATATACAGACAGGAAGTGAGAAGGAGATGAAAGAGGACAGAGGATAGAGACACGGGTTCAAGTCCCTGCACAACCATTTCCTGGTTTTGTAGGTACACTCGGCCGACACGACCTGCAAGTGTCTCGGTGAACCCAGTACTCTCCCTACAGCCTAGTTACCTTGCAGGATTTTTGGAAGCATAATGTAGGAAAGTGACATAGGATATGTGGTTACCTGTTCTGTACACAAGGACAGATGGGCAGACAGAAAGATGATTGATTGATTGATTGATTGATTGATAGACAGACAGATAGATAGATATAGGTTCATATCCATTAACACAAAGCTATTGCTCATAACCATGAGAGCAATGGTTGAAGCACATAGCAAACTACAAACGAAAAAGAAGAATAAAATCCAGTTTAAAAAGTGCAGTAAGCAGCCATAAGAAGAAAACAAATCCTATCATTGGCAATAACTTCGATGGAGCTAGAGGGTATTATGCTCAGTCAAATAGTCCAGTCGGAGAAATACATGTACCAAATGATTTAACTCATGTGTGGAGTACGATAACAAAGAAAAACTGAAGGAAGAAACAGCAGCATATACACAGTACCCGAGAGTGGACTAAGAGTTACCAAAGAGAAAGGGACTGGGTAGTGTTTGTGGGAAGGGATTGATAAGGGCGGGGAAAAAGAATGGGGGCATTAGGATTAGCATGAATAATGTGTAGGGTGAAGGGTCATTGGGAGGGCTATACAACACAGAGAAGACAAGTAGTGATTCTAGAGCATCTTACGACACGCTGACGGACAGCGACTGAAACTGGGATTTGGCGAGGACTTGGTGAAGGGGTTAGACTAGTTAACATATTGTTCTGCATGTGATTGTATATTAATGAGAACAAAAAAAATTTCAAAGTGCAGTAAGAGCCTAGCTATCAAATATCAGAATAAAAGTACAGGCTTTCACTCTCCAATCAAAAGACACAGGGTTAGAAGAACTGATGAAAACTCAAGATCACCTAAGTGCTCCCTTACTGGAGACTCACTTGTGATCCAAGGACACAGACAAACTACAAGCTGAAGGGGCGGGGACAGGTACCCTATACAAGTGAATCTTTGAAACAAAGAAACAAATGGATTCTGTTTGAGACCCCAGAGACAGTCACTAGAAAATAGTCCTACCTAGCCACCGTGAATTCCTTTTGTTTGGTATCAGCAGTGCCCAGGTATAGATTTAGTGGTACTGCAATGTCCTTCTCATTTTTCTCACATCAACAAATGAATTGCTGTAATAATATGCGTCTGGGCTTTTGAAATCACTGGGTTTTATGATATCCACGATTGTAAAGAAGTAATAACCACATAAAGAGGGAAGTTTGGACACTCAACCAAACACGTCTCTCCACAACACACACTTTGCTCCCAAATGCTCCTGTCTAGAAATAGGTGTTCCTTTTTATTTGTCCCTCCTCCTCTCAGTGGTGAACATGCCAATGTCCCTCAAACATGGTGGTGAGTAAAGCACCAAGTATACTTTTCTGTCTACAACAGGCCCAGAGGAAGTATAATTGGGGTCTTCAGTGAGGACTTAGTCAATGAATGTGGCTAAGTACAGTTAGCAAGCGAGAAGGAGGTTTAAGAGGACAGAGGACAGAGATACGGGTTCAAGTCCCTGCACCACCATTTACTGGTTTTGTAAGCACACGCGGCTGATTCGTTCTGCAATTGTCTCAGTGAGCCCAGTGCTCTCCCTACGGCCTAGTGACCTTGCAATGTTTTTGAAAGCATAATGTAGGGAAGTGACATAGTTGATGTAGTTAACTGTTCTGTACATAAGGATAGATGGACAGACAGAAAGAAGATTGTTTCATAGATAGACAGATAGATAGATGACAGATGATCGATAGATTATACACATGATAGAAGACAGGAAGCTAGATAGATGGATAGATAAATAGAGAGGATAGAGAGATAGAAAGAAGGATATATAGAAAGATAGATAGATATACAGACAGACAGAGCGATAGATAGATACAGATACATATCGATTGACACAAAGCTGTTGCTCATAACCAGGAGATGAATGGTGAAATCACATAGCTAAACTACAAACAAAAAGGAAGAATGAAATCCAGTTTACAAAGTGCAGTAAGCAGCCATAAGAAGAAAACAAATCCTACCATTTGCAATGACGTGGATGGAGCTAGACAGTAGTATGTTCAGAAAAATAGGTCAGGCGGAGAAAGACAATATCAAATGATATCACTCATGTGTGGAGTATAACAACAAAGAGAAACTGAAGGAAAAAAACAGCAGGATACTCACAGAACCCGAGAGTTGACTAAAAGTTGCCAAAGGGAAAAGGACTGCACAGGGTGGTTCTGAAGGGAGGGATAAGTGTGGGGAGAAAGATTGGGGGCATTAGGATTACCATGTATATTGCGTGGGGTTGCGCGGGACATGGGGAGTGCTGTACAACACAGAGAAGACTAGTAGAGGTTATATAGCATCTTACTACTCCATGATTGACAGCGACTGTATCGGTGTCTTTGAAGGGGTACATGCTGAAGGGGTTTAAAGCATCCAACTATGCTGATGGACAGCGACTTTAAGAGGTTTTTGCTGGTGGACTTGGATAAGGGGGAGCATAGTAAACATAATGTTCTTCACGTGATTGTAGATTAATGATAACAAAAAAAATTTTTTAAGTGCAATAAGGGCACAGCACTGAATCATCAGAATAAAAGGTCAGGCTCTGAGTGCTGCAAACAAAAGACACAGGGTTAAAAGAACGGATGAAAACTCAAGAAACCTACGTGCTTCCTTACAGGAGACTCACTTGAGATCCAAGGACAAAGACAAACTACAAGCTGAAGGTGTGGGGACAAGTACCCTACACGAGTGAAACTGAAAAACAAACAATCAAACAAATGGATTCTGTTTGAGCCCCCAGAGACAGTCAGTAGCAAATAGCACTATCTGGCCACCGTGAATCCTTTTTGTTGGTTTTCAGCAAGGCCCAGCCATAGATTTAGTGGTGGAGCAACGTCCTTCTCATTTTCTCTCACCTCAACAACTGGGTTGCTGAAATAATAAGAATCTGGGCCTTTGAAATCTGTGGGTTTTATGATCTTCACGAATGTGAAGTAATAACCACCTAAAGAGGGAAGTTTGGACACTCAAATAAATATGTCACTCCACAATACACTCTTAGCTCCCAACTGCTCCTGTCTAGAAATTGGTGTTCCTTTTAATTTGACCCTCCATCCTATCAGTGGTGTTCACATAGATGTCCTTCAAACATGGTGGTGAGCAAAGCAACAATTTTACGTTTCTGTCGTCCACAGGCCCAGAGGAAGGATACTTGTGGTCTTCAGGGAGCACTTAGTGAATGAATGTGGCTATATACAGACAGGAAGTGAGAAGGAGATGAAAGAGGACAGAGGATAGAGACACGGGTTCAAGTCCCTGCACAACCATTTCCTGGTTTTGTAGGTACACTCGGCCGACACGACCTGCAAGTGTCTCGGTGAACCCAGTACTCTCCCTACAGCCTAGTTACCTTGCAGGATTTTTGGAAGCATAATGTAGGAAAGTGACATAGGATATGTGGTTACCTGTTCTGTACACAAGGACAGATGGGCAGACAGAAAGATGATTGATTGATTGATTGATTGATTGATAGACAGACAGATAGATAGATATAGGTTCATATCCATTAACACAAAGCTATTGCTCATAACCATGAGAGCAATGGTTGAAGCACATAGCAAACTACAAACGAAAAAGAAGAATAAAATCCAGTTTAAAAAGTGCAGTAAGCAGCCATAAGAAGAAAACAAATCCTATCATTGGCAATAACTTCGATGGAGCTAGAGGGTATTATGCTCAGTCAAATAGTCCAGTCGGAGAAATACATGTACCAAATGATTTAACTCATGTGTGGAGTACGATAACAAAGAAAAACTGAAGGAAGAAACAGCAGCATATACACAGTACCCGAGAGTGGACTAAGAGTTACCAAAGAGAAAGGGACTGGGTAGTGTTTGTGGGAAGGGATTGATAAGGGCGGGGAAAAAGAATGGGGGCATTAGGATTAGCATGAATAATGTGTAGGGTGAAGGGTCATTGGGAGGGCTATACAACACAGAGAAGACAAGTAGTGATTCTAGAGCATCTTACGACACGCTGACGGACAGCGACTGAAACTGGGATTTGGCGAGGACTTGGTGAAGGGGTTAGACTAGTTAACATATTGTTCTGCATGTGATTGTATATTAATGAGAACAAAAAAAATTTCAAAGTGCAGTAAGAGCCTAGCTATCAAATATCAGAATAAAAGTACAGGCTTTCACTCTCCAATCAAAAGACACAGGGTTAGAAGAACTGATGAAAACTCAAGATCACCTAAGTGCTCCCTTACTGGAGACTCACTTGTGATCCAAGGACACAGACAAACTACAAGCTGAAGGGGCGGGGACAGGTACCCTATACAAGTGAATCTTTGAAACAAAGAAACAAATGGATTCTGTTTGAGACCCCAGAGACAGTCACTAGAAAATAGTCCTACCTAGCCACCGTGAATTCCTTTTGTTTGGTATCAGCAGTGCCCAGGTATAGATTTAGTGGTACTGCAATGTCCTTCTCATTTTTCTCACATCAACAAATGAATTGCTGTAATAATATGCGTCTGGGCTTTTGAAATCACTGGGTTTTATGATATCCACGATTGTAAAGAAGTAATAACCACATAAAGAGGGAAGTTTGGACACTCAACCAAACACGTCTCTCCACAACACACACTTTGCTCCCAAATGGTCCTGTCTAGAAATAGGTGTTCCTTTTTATTTGTCCCTCCTCCTATCAGTGGTGAACATGCCAATGTCCCTCAAACATGGTGGTGAGTAAAGCACCAAGTATACTTTTCTGTCTACAACAGGCCCAGAGGAAGTATAATTGGGGTCTTCAGTGAGGACTTAGTCAATGAATGTGGCTAAATACAGTTAGCAAGCGAGAAGGAGGTTTAAGAGGACAGAGGACAGAGATACGGGTTCAAGTCCCTGCACCACCATTTACTGGTTTTGTAAGCACACGCGGCTGATTCGTTCTGCAATTGTCTCAGTGAGCCCAGTGCTCTCCCTACGGCCTAGTGACCTTGCAATGTTTTTGAAAGCATAATGTAGGGAAGTGACATAGTTGATGTAGTTAACTGTTCTGTACATAAGGATAGATGGACAGACAGAAAGAAGATTGTTTCATAGATAGACAGATAGATAGATGACAGATGATCGATAGATTATACACATGATAGAAGACAGGAAGCTAGATAGATGGATAGATAAATAGAGAGGATAGAGAGATAGAAAGAAGGATATATAGAAAGATAGATAGATATACAGACAGACAGAGCGATAGATAGATACAGATACATATCGATTGACACAAAGCTGTTGCTCATAACCAGGAGATGAATGGTGAAATCACATAGCTAAACTACAAACAAAAAGGAAGAATGAAATCCAGTTTACAAAGTGCAGTAAGCAGCCATAAGAAGAAAACAAATCCTACCATTTGCAATGACGTGGATGGAGCTAGACAGTAGTATGTTCAGAAAAATAGGTCAGGCGGAGAAAGACAATATCAAATGATATCACTCATGTGTGGAGTATAACAACAAAGAGAAACTGAAGGAAAAAAACAGCAGGATACTCACAGAACCCGAGAGTTGACTAAAAGTTGCCAAAGGGAAAAGGACTGCACAGGGTGGTTCTGAAGGGAGGGATAAGTGTGGGGAGAAAGATTGGGGGCATTAGGATTACCATGTATATTGCGTGGGGTTGCGCGGGACATGGGGAGTGCTGTACAACACAGAGAAGACTAGTAGAGGTTATATAGCATCTTACTACTCCATGATTGACAGCGACTGTATCGGTGTCTTTGAAGGGGTACATGCTGAAGGGGTTTAAAGCATCCAACTATGCTGATGGACAGCGACTTTAAGAGGTTTTTGCTGGTGGACTTGGATAAGGGGGAGCATAGTAAACATAATGTTCTTCACGTGATTGTAGATTAATGATAACAAAAAAAATTTTTTAAGTGCAATAAGGGCACAGCACTGAATCATCAGAATAAAAGGTCAGGCTCTGAGTGCTGCAAACAAAAGACACAGGGTTAAAAGAACGGATGAAAACTCAAGAAACCTACGTGCTTCCTTACAGGAGACTCACTTGAGATCCAAGGACAAAGACAAACTACAAGCTGAAGGTGTGGGGACAAGTACCCTACACGAGTGAAACTGAAAAACAAACAATCAAACAAATGGATTCTGTTTGAGCCCCCAGAGACAGTCAGTAGCAAATAGCACTATCTGGCCACCGTGAATCCTTTTTGTTGGTTTTCAGCAAGGCCCAGCCATAGATTTAGTGGTGGAGCAACGTCCTTCTCATTTTCTCTCACCTCAACAACTGGGTTGCTGAAATAATAAGAATCTGGGCCTTTGAAATCTGTGGGTTTTATGATCTTCACGAATGTGAAGTAATAACCACCTAAAGAGGGAAGTTTGGACACTCAAATAAATATGTCACTCCACAATACACTCTTAGCTCCCAACTGCTCCTGTCTAGAAATTGGTGTTCCTTTTAATTTGACCCTCCATCCTATCAGTGGTGTTCACATAGATGTCCTTCAAACATGGTGGTGAGCAAAGCAACAATTTTACGTTTCTGTCGTCCACAGGCCCAGAGGAAGGATACTTGTGGTCTTCAGGGAGCACTTAGTGAATGAATGTGGCTATATACAGACAGGAAGTGAGAAGGAGATGAAAGAGGACAGAGGATAGAGACACGGGTTCAAGTCCCTGCACAACCATTTCCTGGTTTTGTAGGTACACTCGGCCGACACGACCTGCAAGTGTCTCGGTGAACCCAGTACTCTCCCTACAGCCTAGTTACCTTGCAGGATTTTTGGAAGCATAATGTAGGAAAGTGACATAGGATATGTGGTTACCTGTTCTGTACACAAGGACAGATGGGCAGACAGAAAGATGATTGATTGATTGATTGATTGATTGATAGACAGACAGATAGATAGATATAGGTTCATATCCATTAACACAAAGCTATTGCTCATAACCATGAGAGCAATGGTTGAAGCACATAGCAAACTACAAACGAAAAAGAAGAATAAAATCCAGTTTAAAAAGTGCAGTAAGCAGCCATAAGAAGAAAACAAATCCTATCATTGGCAATAACTTCGATGGAGCTAGAGGGTATTATGCTCAGTCAAATAGTCCAGTCGGAGAAATACATGTACCAAATGATTTAACTCATGTGTGGAGTACGATAACAAAGAAAAACTGAAGGAAGAAACAGCAGCATATACACAGTACCCGAGAGTGGACTAAGAGTTACCAAAGAGAAAGGGACTGGGTAGTGTTTGTGGGAAGGGATTGATAAGGGCGGGGAAAAAGAATGGGGGCATTAGGATTAGCATGAATAATGTGTAGGGTGAAGGGTCATTGGGAGGGCTATACAACACAGAGAAGACAAGTAGTGATTCTAGAGCATCTTACGACACGCTGACGGACAGCGACTGAAACTGGGATTTGGCGAGGACTTGGTGAAGGGGTTAGACTAGTTAACATATTGTTCTGCATGTGATTGTATATTAATGAGAACAAAAAAAATTTCAAAGTGCAGTAAGAGCCTAGCTATCAAATATCAGAATAAAAGTACAGGCTTTCACTCTCCAATCAAAAGACACAGGGTTAGAAGAACTGATGAAAACTCAAGATCACCTAAGTGCTCCCTTACTGGAGACTCACTTGTGATCCAAGGACACAGACAAACTACAAGCTGAAGGGGCGGGGACAGGTACCCTATACAAGTGAATCTTTGAAACAAAGAAACAAATGGATTCTGTTTGAGACCCCAGAGACAGTCACTAGAAAATAGTCCTACCTAGCCACCGTGAATTCCTTTTGTTTGGTATCAGCAGTGCCCAGGTATAGATTTAGTGGTACTGCAATGTCCTTCTCATTTTTCTCACATCAACAAATGAATTGCTGTAATAATATGCGTCTGGGCTTTTGAAATCACTGGGTTTTATGATATCCACGATTGTAAAGAAGTAATAACCACATAAAGAGGGAAGTTTGGACACTCAACCAAACACGTCTCTCCACAACACACACTTTGCTCCCAAATGGTCCTGTCTAGAAATAGGTGTTCCTTTTTATTTGTCCCTCCTCCTATCAGTGGTGAACATGCCAATGTCCCTCAAACATGGTGGTGAGTAAAGCACCAAGTATACTTTTCTGTCTACAACAGGCCCAGAGGAAGTATAATTGGGGTCTTCAGTGAGGACTTAGTCAATGAATGTGGCTAAATACAGTTAGCAAGCGAGAAGGAGGTTTAAGAGGACAGAGGACAGAGATACGGGTTCAAGTCCCTGCACCACCATTTACTGGTTTTGTAAGCACACGCGGCTGATTCGTTCTGCAATTGTCTCAGTGAGCCCAGTGCTCTCCCTACGGCCTAGTGACCTTGCAATGTTTTTGAAAGCATAATGTAGGGAAGTGACATAGTTGATGTAGTTAACTGTTCTGTACATAAGGATAGATGGACAGACAGAAAGAAGATTGTTTCATAGATAGACAGATAGATAGATGACAGATGATCGATAGATTATACACATGATAGAAGACAGGAAGCTAGATAGATGGATAGATAAATAGAGAGGATAGAGAGATAGAAAGAAGGATATATAGAAAGATAGATAGATATACAGACAGACAGAGCGATAGATAGATACAGATACATATCGATTGACACAAAGCTGTTGCTCATAACCAGGAGATGAATGGTGAAATCACATAGCTAAACTACAAACAAAAAGGAAGAATGAAATCCAGTTTACAAAGTGCAGTAAGCAGCCATAAGAAGAAAACAAATCCTACCATTTGCAATGACGTGGATGGAGCTAGACAGTAGTATGTTCAGAAAAATAGGTCAGGCGGAGAAAGACAATATCAAATGATATCACTCATGTGTGGAGTATAACAACAAAGAGAAACTGAAGGAAAAAAACAGCAGGATACTCACAGAACCCGAGAGTTGACTAAAAGTTGCCAAAGGGAAAAGGACTGCACAGGGTGGTTCTGAAGGGAGGGATAAGTGTGGGGAGAAAGATTGGGGGCATTAGGATTACCATGTATATTGCGTGGGGTTGCGCGGGACATGGGGAGTGCTGTACAACACAGAGAAGACTAGTAGAGGTTATATAGCATCTTACTACTCCATGATTGACAGCGACTGTATCGGTGTCTTTGAAGGGGTACATGCTGAAGGGGTTTAAAGCATCCAACTATGCTGATGGACAGCGACTTTAAGAGGTTTTTGCTGGTGGACTTGGATAAGGGGGAGCATAGTAAACATAATGTTCTTCACGTGATTGTAGATTAATGATAACAAAAAAAATTTTTTAAGTGCAATAAGGGCACAGCACTGAATCATCAGAATAAAAGGTCAGGCTCTGAGTGCTGCAAACAAAAGACACAGGGTTAAAAGAACGGATGAAAACTCAAGAAACCTACGTGCTTCCTTACAGGAGACTCACTTGAGATCCAAGGACAAAGACAAACTACAAGCTGAAGGTGTGGGGACAAGTACCCTACACGAGTGAAACTGAAAAACAAACAATCAAACAAATGGATTCTGTTTGAGCCCCCAGAGACAGTCAGTAGCAAATAGCACTATCTGGCCACCGTGAATCCTTTTTGTTGGTTTTCAGCAAGGCCCAGCCATAGATTTAGTGGTGGAGCAACGTCCTTCTCATTTTCTCTCACCTCAACAACTGGGTTGCTGAAATAATAAGAATCTGGGCCTTTGAAATCTGTGGGTTTTATGATCTTCACGAATGTGAAGTAATAACCACCTAAAGAGGGAAGTTTGGACACTCAAATAAATATGTCACTCCACAATACACTCTTAGCTCCCAACTGCTCCTGTCTAGAAATTGGTGTTCCTTTTAATTTGACCCTCCATCCTATCAGTGGTGTTCACATAGATGTCCTTCAAACATGGTGGTGAGCAAAGCAACAATTTTACGTTTCTGTCGTCCACAGGCCCAGAGGAAGGATACTTGTGGTCTTCAGGGAGCACTTAGTGAATGAATGTGGCTATATACAGACAGGAAGTGAGAAGGAGATGAAAGAGGACAGAGGATAGAGACACGGGTTCAAGTCCCTGCACAACCATTTCCTGGTTTTGTAGGTACACTCGGCCGACACGACCTGCAAGTGTCTCGGTGAACCCAGTACTCTCCCTACAGCCTAGTTACCTTGCAGGATTTTTGGAAGCATAATGTAGGAAAGTGACATAGGATATGTGGTTACCTGTTCTGTACACAAGGACAGATGGGCAGACAGAAAGATGATTGATTGATTGATTGATTGATTGATAGACAGACAGATAGATAGATATAGGTTCATATCCATTAACACAAAGCTATTGCTCATAACCATGAGAGCAATGGTTGAAGCACATAGCAAACTACAAACGAAAAAGAAGAATAAAATCCAGTTTAAAAAGTGCAGTAAGCAGCCATAAGAAGAAAACAAATCCTATCATTGGCAATAACTTCGATGGAGCTAGAGGGTATTATGCTCAGTCAAATAGTCCAGTCGGAGAAATACATGTACCAAATGATTTAACTCATGTGTGGAGTACGATAACAAAGAAAAACTGAAGGAAGAAACAGCAGCATATACACAGTACCCGAGAGTGGACTAAGAGTTACCAAAGAGAAAGGGACTGGGTAGTGTTTGTGGGAAGGGATTGATAAGGGCGGGGAAAAAGAATGGGGGCATTAGGATTAGCATGAATAATGTGTAGGGTGAAGGGTCATTGGGAGGGCTATACAACACAGAGAAGACAAGTAGTGATTCTAGAGCATCTTACGACACGCTGACGGACAGCGACTGAAACTGGGATTTGGCGAGGACTTGGTGAAGGGGTTAGACTAGTTAACATATTGTTCTGCATGTGATTGTATATTAATGAGAACAAAAAAAATTTCAAAGTGCAGTAAGAGCCTAGCTATCAAATATCATAATAAAAGTACAGGCTTTCACTCTCCAATCAAAAGACACAGGGTTAGAAGAACTGATGAAAACTCAAGATCACCTAAGTGCTCCCTTACTGGAGACTCACTTGTGATCCAAGGACACAGACAAACTACAAGCTGAAGGGGCGGGGACAGGTACCCTATACAAGTGAATCTTTGAAACAAAGAAACAAATGGATTCTGTTTGAGACCCCAGAGACAGTCACTAGAAAATAGTCCTACCTAGCCACCGTGAATTCCTTTTGTTTGGTATCAGCAGTGCCCAGGTATAGATTTAGTGGTACTGCAATGTCCTTCTCATTTTTCTCACATCAACAAATGAATTGCTGTAATAATATGCGTCTGGGCTTTTGAAATCACTGGGTTTTATGATATCCACGATTGTAAAGAAGTAATAACCACATAAAGAGGGAAGTTTGGACACTCAACCAAACACGTCTCTCCACAACACACACTTTGCTCCCAAATGCTCCTGTCTAGAAATAGGTGTTCCTTTTTATTTGTCCCTCCTCCTCTCAGTGGTGAACATGCCAATGTCCCTCAAACATGGTGGTGAGTAAAGCACCAAGTATACTTTTCTGTCTACAACAGGCCCAGAGGAAGTATAATTGGGGTCTTCAGTGAGGACTTAGTCAATGAATGTGGCTAAGTACAGTTAGCAAGCGAGAAGGAGGTTTAAGAGGACAGAGGACAGAGATACGGGTTCAAGTCCCTGCACCACCATTTACTGGTTTTGTAAGCACACGCGGCTGATTCGTTCTGCAATTGTCTCAGTGAGCCCAGTGCTCTCCCTACGGCCTAGTGACCTTGCAATGTTTTTGAAAGCATAATGTAGGGAAGTGACATAGTTGATGTAGTTAACTGTTCTGTACATAAGGATAGATGGACAGACAGAAAGAAGATTGTTTCATAGATAGACAGATAGATAGATGACAGATGATCGATAGATTATACACATGATAGAAGACAGGAAGCTAGATAGATGGATAGATAAATAGAGAGGATAGAGAGATAGAAAGAAGGATATATAGAAAGATAGATAGATATACAGACAGACAGAGCGATAGATAGATACAGATACATATCGATTGACACAAAGCTGTTGCTCATAACCAGGAGATGAATGGTGAAATCACATAGCTAAACTACAAACAAAAAGGAAGAATGAAATCCAGTTTACAAAGTGCAGTAAGCAGCCATAAGAAGAAAACAAATCCTACCATTTGCAATGACGTGGATGGAGCTAGACAGTAGTATGTTCAGAAAAATAGGTCAGGCGGAGAAAGACAATATCAAATGATATCACTCATGTGTGGAGTATAACAACAAAGAGAAACTGAAGGAAAAAAACAGCAGGATACTCACAGAACCCGAGAGTTGACTAAAAGTTGCCAAAGGGAAAAGGACTGCACAGGGTGGTTCTGAAGGGAGGGATAAGTGTGGGGAGAAAGATTGGGGGCATTAGGATTACCATGTATATTGCGTGGGGTTGCGCGGGACATGGGGAGTGCTGTACAACACAGAGAAGACTAGTAGAGGTTATATAGCATCTTACTACTCCATGATTGACAGCGACTGTATCGGTGTCTTTGAAGGGGTACATGCTGAAGGGGTTTAAAGCATCCAACTATGCTGATGGACAGCGACTTTAAGAGGTTTTTGCTGGTGGACTTGGATAAGGGGGAGCATAGTAAACATAATGTTCTTCACGTGATTGTAGATTAATGATAACAAAAAAAATTTTTTAAGTGCAATAAGGGCACAGCACTGAATCATCAGAATAAAAGGTCAGGCTCTGAGTGCTGCAAACAAAAGACACAGGGTTAAAAGAACGGATGAAAACTCAAGAAACCTACGTGCTTCCTTACAGGAGACTCACTTGAGATCCAAGGACAAAGACAAACTACAAGCTGAAGGTGTGGGGACAAGTACCCTACACGAGTGAAACTGAAAAACAAACAATCAAACAAATGGATTCTGTTTGAGCCCCCAGAGACAGTCAGTAGCAAATAGCACTATCTGGCCACCGTGAATCCTTTTTGTTGGTTTTCAGCAAGGCCCAGCCATAGATTTAGTGGTGGAGCAACGTCCTTCTCATTTTCTCTCACCTCAACAACTGGGTTGCTGAAATAATAAGAATCTGGGCCTTTGAAATCTGTGGGTTTTATGATCTTCACGAATGTGAAGTAATAACCACCTAAAGAGGGAAGTTTGGACACTCAAATAAATATGTCACTCCACAATACACTCTTAGCTCCCAACTGCTCCTGTCTAGAAATTGGTGTTCCTTTTAATTTGACCCTCCATCCTATCAGTGGTGTTCACATAGATGTCCTTCAAACATGGTGGTGAGCAAAGCAACAATTTTACGTTTCTGTCGTCCACAGGCCCAGAGGAAGGATACTTGTGGTCTTCAGGGAGCACTTAGTGAATGAATGTGGCTATATACAGACAGGAAGTGAGAAGGAGATGAAAGAGGACAGAGGATAGAGACACGGGTTCAAGTCCCTGCACAACCATTTCCTGGTTTTGTAGGTACACTCGGCCGACACGACCTGCAAGTGTCTCGGTGAACCCAGTACTCTCCCTACAGCCTAGTTACCTTGCAGGATTTTTGGAAGCATAATGTAGGAAAGTGACATAGGATATGTGGTTACCTGTTCTGTACACAAGGACAGATGGGCAGACAGAAAGATGATTGATTGATTGATTGATTGATTGATAGACAGACAGATAGATAGATATAGGTTCATATCCATTAACACAAAGCTATTGCTCATAACCATGAGAGCAATGGTTGAAGCACATAGCAAACTACAAACGAAAAAGAAGAATAAAATCCAGTTTAAAAAGTGCAGTAAGCAGCCATAAGAAGAAAACAAATCCTATCATTGGCAATAACTTCGATGGAGCTAGAGGGTATTATGCTCAGTCAAATAGTCCAGTCGGAGAAATACATGTACCAAATGATTTAACTCATGTGTGGAGTACGATAACAAAGAAAAACTGAAGGAAGAAACAGCAGCATATACACAGTACCCGAGAGTGGACTAAGAGTTACCAAAGAGAAAGGGACTGGGTAGTGTTTGTGGGAAGGGATTGATAAGGGCGGGGAAAAAGAATGGGGGCATTAGGATTAGCATGAATAATGTGTAGGGTGAAGGGTCATTGGGAGGGCTATACAACACAGAGAAGACAAGTAGTGATTCTAGAGCATCTTACGACACGCTGACGGACAGCGACTGAAACTGGGATTTGGCGAGGACTTGGTGAAGGGGTTAGACTAGTTAACATATTGTTCTGCATGTGATTGTATATTAATGAGAACAAAAAAAATTTCAAAGTGCAGTAAGAGCCTAGCTATCAAATATCATAATAAAAGTACAGGCTTTCACTCTCCAATCAAAAGACACAGGGTTAGAAGAACTGATGAAAACTCAAGATCACCTAAGTGCTCCCTTACTGGAGACTCACTTGTGATCCAAGGACACAGACAAACTACAAGCTGAAGGGGCGGGGACAGGTACCCTATACAAGTGAATCTTTGAAACAAAGAAACAAATGGATTCTGTTTGAGACCCCAGAGACAGTCACTAGAAAATAGTCCTACCTAGCCACCGTGAATTCCTTTTGTTTGGTATCAGCAGTGCCCAGGTATAGATTTAGTGGTACTGCAATGTCCTTCTCATTTTTCTCACATCAACAAATGAATTGCTGTAATAATATGCGTCTGGGCTTTTGAAATCACTGGGTTTTATGATATCCACGATTGTAAAGAAGTAATAACCACATAAAGAGGGAAGTTTGGACACTCAACCAAACACGTCTCTCCACAACACACACTTTGCTCCCAAATGCTCCTGTCTAGAAATAGGTGTTCCTTTTTATTTGTCCCTCCTCCTCTCAGTGGTGAACATGCCAATGTCCCTCAAACATGGTGGTGAGTAAAGCACCAAGTATACTTTTCTGTCTACAACAGGCCCAGAGGAAGTATAATTGGGGTCTTCAGTGAGGACTTAGTCAATGAATGTGGCTAAGTACAGTTAGCAAGCGAGAAGGAGGTTTAAGAGGACAGAGGACAGAGATACGGGTTCAAGTCCCTGCACCACCATTTACTGGTTTTGTAAGCACACGCGGCTGATTCGTTCTGCAATTGTCTCAGTGAGCCCAGTGCTCTCCCTACGGCCTAGTGACCTTGCAATGTTTTTGAAAGCATAATGTAGGGAAGTGACATAGTTGATGTAGTTAACTGTTCTGTACATAAGGATAGATGGACAGACAGAAAGAAGATTGTTTCATAGATAGACAGATAGATAGATGACAGATGATCGATAGATTATACACATGATAGAAGACAGGAAGCTAGATAGATGGATAGATAAATAGAGAGGATAGAGAGATAGAAAGAAGGATATATAGAAAGGTAGATAGATATACAGACAGACAGAGCGATAGATAGATACAGATACATATCGATTGACACAAAGCTGTTGCTCATAACCAGGAGATGAATGGTGAAATCACATAGCTAAACTACAAACAAAAAGGAAGAATGAAATCCAGTTTACAAAGTGCAGTAAGCAGCCATAAGAAGAAAACAAATCCTACCATTTGCAATGACGTGGATGGAGCTAGACAGTAGTATGTTCAGAAAAATAGGTCAGGCGGAGAAAGACAATATCAAATGATATCACTCATGTGTGGAGTATAACAACAAAGAGAAACTGAAGGAAAAAAACAGCAGGATACTCACAGAACCCGAGAGTTGACTAAAAGTTGCCAAAGGGAAAAGGACTGCACAGGGTGGTTCTGAAGGGAGGGATAAGTGTGGGGAGAAAGATTGGGGGCATTAGGATTACCATGTATATTGCGTGGGGTTGCGCGGGACATGGGGAGTGCTGTACAACACAGAGAAGACTAGTAGAGGTTATATAGCATCTTACTACTCCATGATTGACAGCGACTGTATCGGTGTCTTTGAAGGGGTACATGCTGAAGGGGTTTAAAGCATCCAACTATGCTGATGGACAGCGACTTTAAGAGGTTTTTGCTGGTGGACTTGGATAAGGGGGAGCATAGTAAACATAATGTTCTTCACGTGATTGTAGATTAATGATAACAAAAAAAATTTTTTAAGTGCAATAAGGGCACAGCACTGAATCATCAGAATAAAAGGTCAGGCTCTGAGTGCTGCAAACAAAAGACACAGGGTTAAAAGAACGGATGAAAACTCAAGAAACCTACGTGCTTCCTTACAGGAGACTCACTTGAGATCCAAGGACAAAGACAAACTACAAGCTGAAGGTGTGGGGACAAGTACCCTACACGAGTGAAACTGAAAAACAAACAATCAAACAAATGGATTCTGTTTGAGCCCCCAGAGACAGTCAGTAGCAAATAGCACTATCTGGCCACCGTGAATCCTTTTTGTTGGTTTTCAGCAAGGCCCAGCCATAGATTTAGTGGTGGAGCAACGTCCTTCTCATTTTCTCTCACCTCAACAACTGGGTTGCTGAAATAATAAGAATCTGGGCCTTTGAAATCTGTGGGTTTTATGATCTTCACGAATGTGAAGTAATAACCACCTAAAGAGGGAAGTTTGGACACTCAAATAAATATGTCACTCCACAATACACTCTTAGCTCCCAACTGCTCCTGTCTAGAAATTGGTGTTCCTTTTAATTTGACCCTCCATCCTATCAGTGGTGTTCACATAGATGTCCTTCAAACATGGTGGTGAGCAAAGCAACAATTTTACGTTTCTGTCGTCCACAGGCCCAGAGGAAGGATACTTGTGGTCTTCAGGGAGCACTTAGTGAATGAATGTGGCTATATACAGACAGGAAGTGAGAAGGAGATGAAAGAGGACAGAGGATAGAGACACGGGTTCAAGTCCCTGCACAACCATTTCCTGGTTTTGTAGGTACACTCGGCCGACACGACCTGCAAGTGTCTCGGTGAACCCAGTACTCTCCCTACAGCCTAGTTACCTTGCAGGATTTTTGGAAGCATAATGTAGGAAAGTGACATAGGATATGTGGTTACCTGTTCTGTACACAAGGACAGATGGGCAGACAGAAAGATGATTGATTGATTGATTGATTGATTGATAGACAGACAGATAGATAGATATAGGTTCATATCCATTAACACAAAGCTATTGCTCATAACCATGAGAGCAATGGTTGAAGCACATAGCAAACTACAAACGAAAAAGAAGAATAAAATCCAGTTTAAAAAGTGCAGTAAGCAGCCATAAGAAGAAAACAAATCCTATCATTGGCAATAACTTCGATGGAGCTAGAGGGTATTATGCTCAGTCAAATAGTCCAGTCGGAGAAATACATGTACCAAATGATTTAACTCATGTGTGGAGTACGATAACAAAGAAAAACTGAAGGAAGAAACAGCAGCATATACACAGTACCCGAGAGTGGACTAAGAGTTACCAAAGAGAAAGGGACTGGGTAGTGTTTGTGGGAAGGGATTGATAAGGGCGGGGAAAAAGAATGGGGGCATTAGGATTAGCATGAATAATGTGTAGGGTGAAGGGTCATTGGGAGGGCTATACAACACAGAGAAGACAAGTAGTGATTCTAGAGCATCTTACGACACGCTGACGGACAGCGACTGAAACTGGGATTTGGCGAGGACTTGGTGAAGGGGTTAGACTAGTTAACATATTGTTCTGCATGTGATTGTATATTAATGAGAACAAAAAAAATTTCAAAGTGCAGTAAGAGCCTAGCTATCAAATATCAGAATAAAAGTACAGGCTTTCACTCTCCAATCAAAAGACACAGGGTTAGAAGAACTGATGAAAACTCAAGATCACCTAAGTGCTCCCTTACTGGAGACTCACTTGTGATCCAAGGACACAGACAAACTACAAGCTGAAGGGGCGGGGACAGGTACCCTATACAAGTGAATCTTTGAAACAAAGAAACAAATGGATTCTGTTTGAGACCCCAGAGACAGTCACTAGAAAATAGTCCTACCTAGCCACCGTGAATTCCTTTTGTTTGGTATCAGCAGTGCCCAGGTATAGATTTAGTGGTACTGCAATGTCCTTCTCATTTTTCTCACATCAACAAATGAATTGCTGTAATAATATGCGTCTGGGCTTTTGAAATCACTGGGTTTTATGATATCCACGATTGTAAAGAAGTAATAACCACATAAAGAGGGAAGTTTGGACACTCAACCAAACACGTCTCTCCACAACACACACTTTGCTCCCAAATGCTCCTGTCTAGAAATAGGTGTTCCTTTTTATTTGTCCCTCCTCCTCTCAGTGGTGAACATGCCAATGTCCCTCAAACATGGTGGTGAGTAAAGCACCAAGTATACTTTTCTGTCTACAACAGGCCCAGAGGAAGTATAATTGGGGTCTTCAGTGAGGACTTAGTCAATGAATGTGGCTAAGTACAGTTAGCAAGCGAGAAGGAGGTTTAAGAGGACAGAGGACAGAGATACGGGTTCAAGTCCCTGCACCACCATTTACTGGTTTTGTAAGCACACGCGGCTGATTCGTTCTGCAATTGTCTCAGTGAGCCCAGTGCTCTCCCTACGGCCTAGTGACCTTGCAATGTTTTTGAAAGCATAATGTAGGGAAGTGACATAGTTGATGTAGTTAACTGTTCTGTACATAAGGATAGATGGACAGACAGAAAGAAGATTGTTTCATAGATAGACAGATAGATAGATGACAGATGATCGATAGATTATACACATGATAGAAGACAGGAAGCTAGATAGATGGATAGATAAATAGAGAGGATAGAGAGATAGAAAGAAGGATATATAGAAAGATAGATAGATATACAGACAGACAGAGCGATAGATAGATACAGATACATATCGATTGACACAAAGCTGTTGCTCATAACCAGGAGATGAATGGTGAAATCACATAGCTAAACTACAAACAAAAAGGAAGAATGAAATCCAGTTTACAAAGTGCAGTAAGCAGCCATAAGAAGAAAACAAATCCTACCATTTGCAATGACGTGGATGGAGCTAGACAGTAGTATGTTCAGAAAAATAGGTCAGGCGGAGAAAGACAATATCAAATGATATCACTCATGTGTGGAGTATAACAACAAAGAGAAACTGAAGGAAAAAAACAGCAGGATACTCACAGAACCCGAGAGTTGACTAAAAGTTGCCAAAGGGAAAAGGACTGCACAGGGTGGTTCTGAAGGGAGGGATAAGTGTGGGGAGAAAGATTGGGGGCATTAGGATTACCATGTATATTGCGTGGGGTTGCGCGGGACATGGGGAGTGCTGTACAACACAGAGAAGACTAGTAGAGGTTATATAGCATCTTACTACTCCATGATTGACAGCGACTGTATCGGTGTCTTTGAAGGGGTACATGCTGAAGGGGTTTAAAGCATCCAACTATGCTGATGGACAGCGACTTTAAGAGGTTTTTGCTGGTGGACTTGGATAAGGGGGAGCATAGTAAACATAATGTTCTTCACGTGATTGTAGATTAATGATAACAAAAAAAATTTTTTAAGTGCAATAAGGGCACAGCACTGAATCATCAGAATAAAAGGTCAGGCTCTGAGTGCTGCAAACAAAAGACACAGGGTTAAAAGAACGGATGAAAACTCAAGAAACCTACGTGCTTCCTTACAGGAGACTCACTTGAGATCCAAGGACAAAGACAAACTACAAGCTGAAGGTGTGGGGACAAGTACCCTACACGAGTGAAACTGAAAAACAAACAATCAAACAAATGGATTCTGTTTGAGCCCCCAGAGACAGTCAGTAGCAAATAGCACTATCTGGCCACCGTGAATCCTTTTTGTTGGTTTTCAGCAAGGCCCAGCCATAGATTTAGTGGTGGAGCAACGTCCTTCTCATTTTCTCTCACCTCAACAACTGGGTTGCTGAAATAATAAGAATCTGGGCCTTTGAAATCTGTGGGTTTTATGATCTTCACGAATGTGAAGTAATAACCACCTAAAGAGGGAAGTTTGGACACTCAAATAAATATGTCACTCCACAATACACTCTTAGCTCCCAACTGCTCCTGTCTAGAAATTGGTGTTCCTTTTAATTTGACCCTCCATCCTATCAGTGGTGTTCACATAGATGTCCTTCAAACATGGTGGTGAGCAAAGCAACAATTTTACGTTTCTGTCGTCCACAGGCCCAGAGGAAGGATACTTGTGGTCTTCAGGGAGCACTTAGTGAATGAATGTGGCTATATACAGACAGGAAGTGAGAAGGAGATGAAAGAGGACAGAGGATAGAGACACGGGTTCAAGTCCCTGCACAACCATTTCCTGGTTTTGTAGGTACACTCGGCCGACACGACCTGCAAGTGTCTCGGTGAACCCAGTACTCTCCCTACAGCCTAGTTACCTTGCAGGATTTTTGGAAGCATAATGTAGGAAAGTGACATAGGATATGTGGTTACCTGTTCTGTACACAAGGACAGATGGGCAGACAGAAAGATGATTGATTGATTGATTGATTGATTGATAGACAGACAGATAGATAGATATAGGTTCATATCCATTAACACAAAGCTATTGCTCATAACCATGAGAGCAATGGTTGAAGCACATAGCAAACTACAAACGAAAAAGAAGAATAAAATCCAGTTTAAAAAGTGCAGTAAGCAGCCATAAGAAGAAAACAAATCCTATCATTGGCAATAACTTCGATGGAGCTAGAGGGTATTATGCTCAGTCAAATAGTCCAGTCGGAGAAATACATGTACCAAATGATTTAACTCATGTGTGGAGTACGATAACAAAGAAAAACTGAAGGAAGAAACAGCAGCATATACACAGTACCCGAGAGTGGACTAAGAGTTACCAAAGAGAAAGGGACTGGGTAGTGTTTGTGGGAAGGGATTGATAAGGGCGGGGAAAAAGAATGGGGGCATTAGGATTAGCATGAATAATGTGTAGGGTGAAGGGTCATTGGGAGGGCTATACAACACAGAGAAGACAAGTAGTGATTCTAGAGCATCTTACGACACGCTGACGGACAGCGACTGAAACTGGGATTTGGCGAGGACTTGGTGAAGGGGTTAGACTAGTTAACATATTGTTCTGCATGTGATTGTATATTAATGAGAACAAAAAAAATTTCAAAGTGCAGTAAGAGCCTAGCTATCAAATATCAGAATAAAAGTACAGGCTTTCACTCTCCAATCAAAAGACACAGGGTTAGAAGAACTGATGAAAACTCAAGATCACCTAAGTGCTCCCTTACTGGAGACTCACTTGTGATCCAAGGACACAGACAAACTACAAGCTGAAGGGGCGGGGACAGGTACCCTATACAAGTGAATCTTTGAAACAAAGAAACAAATGGATTCTGTTTGAGACCCCAGAGACAGTCACTAGAAAATAGTCCTACCTAGCCACCGTGAATTCCTTTTGTTTGGTATCAGCAGTGCCCAGGTATAGATTTAGTGGTACTGCAATGTCCTTCTCATTTTTCTCACATCAACAAATGAATTGCTGTAATAATATGCGTCTGGGCTTTTGAAATCACTGGGTTTTATGATATCCACGATTGTAAAGAAGTAATAACCACATAAAGAGGGAAGTTTGGACACTCAACCAAACACGTCTCTCCACAACACACACTTTGCTCCCAAATGCTCCTGTCTAGAAATAGGTGTTCCTTTTTATTTGTCCCTCCTCCTATCAGTGGTGAACATGCCAATGTCCCTCAAACATGGTGGTGAGTAAAGCACCAAGTATACTTTTCTGTCTACAACAGGCCCAGAGGAAGTATAATTGGGGTCTTCAGTGAGGACTTAGTCAATGAATGTGGCTAAATACAGTTAGCAAGCGAGAAGGAGGTTTAAGAGGACAGAGGACAGAGATACGGGTTCAAGTCCCTGCACCACCATTTACTGGTTTTGTAAGCACACGCGGCTGATTCGTTCTGCAATTGTCTCAGTGAGCCCAGTGCTCTCCCTACGGCCTAGTGACCTTGCAATGTTTTTGAAAGCATAATGTAGGGAAGTGACATAGTTGATGTAGTTAACTGTTCTGTACATAAGGATAGATGGACAGACAGAAAGAAGATTGTTTCATAGATAGACAGATAGATAGATGACAGATGATCGATAGATTATACACATGATAGAAGACAGGAAGCTAGATAGATGGATAGATAAATAGAGAGGATAGAGAGATAGAAAGAAGGATATATAGAAAGATAGATAGATATACAGACAGACAGAGCGATAGATAGATACAGATACATATCGATTGACACAAAGCTGTTGCTCATAACCAGGAGATGAATGGTGAAATCACATAGCTAAACTACAAACAAAAAGGAAGAATGAAATCCAGTTTACAAAGTGCAGTAAGCAGCCATAAGAAGAAAACAAATCCTACCATTTGCAATGACGTGGATGGAGCTAGACAGTAGTATGTTCAGAAAAATAGGTCAGGCGGAGAAAGACAATATCAAATGATATCACTCATGTGTGGAGTATAACAACAAAGAGAAACTGAAGGAAAAAAACAGCAGGATACTCACAGAACCCGAGAGTTGACTAAAAGTTGCCAAAGGGAAAAGGACTGCACAGGGTGGTTCTGAAGGGAGGGATAAGTGTGGGGAGAAAGATTGGGGGCATTAGGATTACCATGTATATTGCGTGGGGTTGCGCGGGACATGGGGAGTGCTGTACAACACAGAGAAGACTAGTAGAGGTTATATAGCATCTTACTACTCCATGATTGACAGCGACTGTATCGGTGTCTTTGAAGGGGTACATGCTGAAGGGGTTTAAAGCATCCAACTATGCTGATGGACAGCGACTTTAAGAGGTTTTTGCTGGTGGACTTGGATAAGGGGGAGCATAGTAAACATAATGTTCTTCACGTGATTGTAGATTAATGATAACAAAAAAAATTTTTTAAGTGCAATAAGGGCACAGCACTGAATCATCAGAATAAAAGGTCAGGCTCTGAGTGCTGCAAACAAAAGACACAGGGTTAAAAGAACGGATGAAAACTCAAGAAACCTACGTGCTTCCTTACAGGAGACTCACTTGAGATCCAAGGACAAAGACAAACTACAAGCTGAAGGTGTGGGGACAAGTACCCTACACGAGTGAAACTGAAAAACAAACAATCAAACAAATGGATTCTGTTTGAGCCCCCAGAGACAGTCAGTAGCAAATAGCACTATCTGGCCACCGTGAATCCTTTTTGTTGGTTTTCAGCAAGGCCCAGCCATAGATTTAGTGGTGGAGCAACGTCCTTCTCATTTTCTCTCACCTCAACAACTGGGTTGCTGAAATAATAAGAATCTGGGCCTTTGAAATCTGTGGGTTTTATGATCTTCACGAATGTGAAGTAATAACCACCTAAAGAGGGAAGTTTGGACACTCAAATAAATATGTCACTCCACAATACACTCTTAGCTCCCAACTGCTCCTGTCTAGAAATTGGTGTTCCTTTTAATTTGACCCTCCATCCTATCAGTGGTGTTCACATAGATGTCCTTCAAACATGGTGGTGAGCAAAGCAACAATTTTACGTTTCTGTCGTCCACAGGCCCAGAGGAAGGATACTTGTGGTCTTCAGGGAGCACTTAGTGAATGAATGTGGCTATATACAGACAGGAAGTGAGAAGGAGATGAAAGAGGACAGAGGATAGAGACACGGGTTCAAGTCCCTGCACAACCATTTCCTGGTTTTGTAGGTACACTCGGCCGACACGACCTGCAAGTGTCTCGGTGAACCCAGTACTCTCCCTACAGCCTAGTTACCTTGCAGGATTTTTGGAAGCATAATGTAGGAAAGTGACATAGGATATGTGGTTACCTGTTCTGTACACAAGGACAGATGGGCAGACAGAAAGATGATTGATTGATTGATTGATTGATTGATAGACAGACAGATAGATAGATATAGGTTCATATCCATTAACACAAAGCTATTGCTCATAACCATGAGAGCAATGGTTGAAGCACATAGCAAACTACAAAAGAAAAAGAAGAATAAAATCCAGTTTAAAAAGTGCAGTAAGCAGCCATAAGAAGAAAACAAATCCTATCATTGGCAATAACTTCGATGGAGCTAGAGGGTATTATGCTCAGTCAAATAGTCCAGTCGGAGAAATACATGTACCAAATGATTTAACTCATGTGTGGAGTACGATAACAAAGAAAAACTGAAGGAAGAAACAGCAGCATATACACAGTACCCGAGAGTGGACTAAGAGTTACCAAAGAGAAAGGGACTGGGTAGTGTTTGTGGGAAGGGATTGATAAGGGCGGGGAAAAAGAATGGGGGCATTAGGATTAGCATGAATAATGTGTAGGGTGAAGGGTCATTGGGAGGGCTATACAACACAGAGAAGACAAGTAGTGATTCTAGAGCATCTTACGACACGCTGACGGACAGCGACTGAAACTGGGATTTGGCGAGGACTTGGTGAAGGGGTTAGACTAGTTAACATATTGTTCTGCATGTGATTGTATATTAATGAGAACAAAAAAAATTTCAAAGTGCAGTAAGAGCCTAGCTATCAAATATCAGAATAAAAGTACAGGCTTTCACTCTCCAATCAAAAGACACAGGGTTAGAAGAACTGATGAAAACTCAAGATCACCTAAGTGCTCCCTTACTGGAGACTCACTTGTGATCCAAGGACACAGACAAACTACAAGCTGAAGGGGCGGGGACAGGTACCCTATACAAGTGAATCTTTGAAACAAAGAAACAAATGGATTCTGTTTGAGACCCCAGAGACAGTCACTAGAAAATAGTCCTACCTAGCCACCGTGAATTCCTTTTGTTTGGTATCAGCAGTGCCCAGGTATAGATTTAGTGGTACTGCAATGTCCTTCTCATTTTTCTCACATCAACAAATGAATTGCTGTAATAATATGCGTCTGGGCTTTTGAAATCACTGGGTTTTATGATATCCACGATTGTAAAGAAGTAATAACCACATAAAGAGGGAAGTTTGGACACTCAACCAAACACGTCTCTCCACAACACACACTTTGCTCCCAAATGCTCCTGTCTAGAAATAGGTGTTCCTTTTTATTTGTCCCTCCTCCTATCAGTGGTGAACATGCCAATGTCCCTCAAACATGGTGGTGAGTAAAGCACCAAGTATACTTTTCTGTCTACAACAGGCCCAGAGGAAGTATAATTGGGGTCTTCAGTGAGGACTTAGTCAATGAATGTGGCTAAATACAGTTAGCAAGCGAGAAGGAGGTTTAAGAGGACAGAGGACAGAGATACGGGTTCAAGTCCCTGCACCACCATTTACTGGTTTTGTAAGCACACGCGGCTGATTCGTTCTGCAATTGTCTCAGTGAGCCCAGTGCTCTCCCTACGGCCTAGTGACCTTGCAATGTTTTTGAAAGCATAATGTAGGGAAGTGACATAGTTGATGTAGTTAACTGTTCTGTACATAAGGATAGATGGACAGACAGAAAGAAGATTGTTTCATAGATAGACAGATAGATAGATGACAGATGATCGATAGATTATACACATGATAGAAGACAGGAAGCTAGATAGATGGATAGATAAATAGAGAGGATAGAGAGATAGAAAGAAGGATATATAGAAAGATAGATAGATATACAGACAGACAGAGCGATAGATAGATACAGATACATATCGATTGACACAAAGCTGTTGCTCATAACCAGGAGATGAATGGTGAAATCACATAGCTAAACTACAAACAAAAAGGAAGAATGAAATCCAGTTTACAAAGTGCAGTAAGCAGCCATAAGAAGAAAACAAATCCTACCATTTGCAATGACGTGGATGGAGCTAGACAGTAGTATGTTCAGAAAAATAGGTCAGGCGGAGAAAGACAATATCAAATGATATCACTCATGTGTGGAGTATAACAACAAAGAGAAACTGAAGGAAAAAAACAGCAGGATACTCACAGAACCCGAGAGTTGACTAAAAGTTGCCAAAGGGAAAAGGACTGCACAGGGTGGTTCTGAAGGGAGGGATAAGTGTGGGGAGAAAGATTGGGGGCATTAGGATTACCATGTATATTGCGTGGGGTTGCGCGGGACATGGGGAGTGCTGTACAACACAGAGAAGACTAGTAGAGGTTATATAGCATCTTACTACTCCATGATTGACAGCGACTGTATCGGTGTCTTTGAAGGGGTACATGCTGAAGGGGTTTAAAGCATCCAACTATGCTGATGGACAGCGACTTTAAGAGGTTTTTGCTGGTGGACTTGGATAAGGGGGAGCATAGTAAACATAATGTTCTTCACGTGATTGTAGATTAATGATAACAAAAAAAATTTTTTAAGTGCAATAAGGGCACAGCACTGAATCATCAGAATAAAAGGTCAGGCTCTGAGTGCTGCAAACAAAAGACACAGGGTTAAAAGAACGGATGAAAACTCAAGAAACCTACGTGCTTCCTTACAGGAGACTCACTTGAGATCCAAGGACAAAGACAAACTACAAGCTGAAGGTGTGGGGACAAGTACCCTACACGAGTGAAACTGAAAAACAAACAATCAAACAAATGGATTCTGTTTGAGCCCCCAGAGACAGTCAGTAGCAAATAGCACTATCTGGCCACCGTGAATCCTTTTTGTTGGTTTTCAGCAAGGCCCAGCCATAGATTTAGTGGTGGAGCAACGTCCTTCTCATTTTCTCTCACCTCAACAACTGGGTTGCTGAAATAATAAGAATCTGGGCCTTTGAAATCTGTGGGTTTTATGATCTTCACGAATGTGAAGTAATAACCACCTAAAGAGGGAAGTTTGGACACTCAAATAAATATGTCACTCCACAATACACTCTTAGCTCCCAACTGCTCCTGTCTAGAAATTGGTGTTCCTTTTAATTTGACCCTCCATCCTATCAGTGGTGTTCACATAGATGTCCTTCAAACATGGTGGTGAGCAAAGCAACAATTTTACGTTTCTGTCGTCCACAGGCCCAGAGGAAGGATACTTGTGGTCTTCAGGGAGCACTTAGTGAATGAATGTGGCTATATACAGACAGGAAGTGAGAAGGAGATGAAAGAGGACAGAGGATAGAGACACGGGTTCAAGTCCCTGCACAACCATTTCCTGGTTTTGTAGGTACACTCGGCCGACACGACCTGCAAGTGTCTCGGTGAACCCAGTACTCTCCCTACAGCCTAGTTACCTTGCAGGATTTTTGGAAGCATAATGTAGGAAAGTGACATAGGATATGTGGTTACCTGTTCTGTACACAAGGACAGATGGGCAGACAGAAAGATGATTGATTGATTGATTGATTGATTGATAGACAGACAGATAGATAGATATAGGTTCATATCCATTAACACAAAGCTATTGCTCATAACCATGAGAGCAATGGTTGAAGCACATAGCAAACTACAAACGAAAAAGAAGAATAAAATCCAGTTTAAAAAGTGCAGTAAGCAGCCATAAGAAGAAAACAAATCCTATCATTGGCAATAACTTCGATGGAGCTAGAGGGTATTATGCTCAGTCAAATAGTCCAGTCGGAGAAATACATGTACCAAATGATTTAACTCATGTGTGGAGTACGATAACAAAGAAAAACTGAAGGAAGAAACAGCAGCATATACACAGTACCCGAGAGTGGACTAAGAGTTACCAAAGAGAAAGGGACTGGGTAGTGTTTGTGGGAAGGGATTGATAAGGGCGGGGAAAAAGAATGGGGGCATTAGGATTAGCATGAATAATGTGTAGGGTGAAGGGTCATTGGGAGGGCTATACAACACAGAGAAGACAAGTAGTGATTCTAGAGCATCTTACGACACGCTGACGGACAGCGACTGAAACTGGGATTTGGCGAGGACTTGGTGAAGGGGTTAGACTAGTTAACATATTGTTCTGCATGTGATTGTATATTAATGAGAACAAAAAAAATTTCAAAGTGCAGTAAGAGCCTAGCTATCAAATATCAGAATAAAAGTACAGGCTTTCACTCTCCAATCAAAAGACACAGGGTTAGAAGAACTGATGAAAACTCAAGATCACCTAAGTGCTCCCTTACTGGAGACTCACTTGTGATCCAAGGACACAGACAAACTACAAGCTGAAGGTGTGGGGACAAGTACCCTACACGAGTGAAACTGAAAAACAAACAATCAAACAAATGGATTCTGTTTGAGCCCCCAGAGACAGTCAGTAGCAAATAGCACTATCTGGCCACCGTGAATCCTTTTTGTTGGTTTTCAGCAAGGCCCAGCCATAGATTTAGTGGTGGAGCAACGTCCTTCTCATTTTCTCTCACCTCAACAACTGGGTTGCTGAAATAATAAGAATCTGGGCCTTTGAAATCTGTGGGTTTTATGATCTTCACGAATGTGAAGTAATAACCACCTAAAGAGGGAAGTTTGGACACTCAAATAAATATGTCACTCCACAATACACTCTTAGCTCCCAACTGCTCCTGTCTAGAAATTGGTGTTCCTTTTAATTTGACCCTCCATCCTATCAGTGGTGTTCACATAGATGTCCTTCAAACATGGTGGTGAGCAAAGCAACAATTTTACGTTTCTGTCGTCCACAGGCCCAGAGGAAGGATACTTGTGGTCTTCAGGGAGCACTTAGTGAATGAATGTGGCTATATACAGACAGGAAGTGAGAAGGAGATGAAAGAGGACAGAGGATAGAGACACGGGTTCAAGTCCCTGCACAACCATTTCCTGGTTTTGTAGGTACACTCGGCCGACACGACCTGCAAGTGTCTCGGTGAACCCAGTACTCTCCCTACAGCCTAGTTACCTTGCAGGATTTTTGGAAGCATAATGTAGGAAAGTGACATAGGATATGTGGTTACCTGTTCTGTACACAAGGACAGATGGGCAGACAGAAAGATGATTGATTGATTGATTGATTGATTGATAGACAGACAGATAGATAGATATAGGTTCATATCCATTAACACAAAGCTATTGCTCATAACCATGAGAGCAATGGTTGAAGCACATAGCAAACTACAAACGAAAAAGAAGAATAAAATCCAGTTTAAAAAGTGCAGTAAGCAGCCATAAGAAGAAAACAAATCCTATCATTGGCAATAACTTCGATGGAGCTAGAGGGTATTATGCTCAGTCAAATAGTCCAGTCGGAGAAATACATGTACCAAATGATTTAACTCATGTGTGGAGTACGATAACAAAGAAAAACTGAAGGAAGAAACAGCAGCATATACACAGTACCCGAGAGTGGACTAAGAGTTACCAAAGAGAAAGGGACTGGGTAGTGTTTGTGGGAAGGGATTGATAAGGGCGGGGAAAAAGAATGGGGGCATTAGGATTAGCATGAATAATGTGTAGGGTGAAGGGTCATTGGGAGGGCTATACAACACAGAGAAGACAAGTAGTGATTCTAGAGCATCTTACGACACGCTGACGGACAGCGACTGAAACTGGGATTTGGCGAGGACTTGGTGAAGGGGTTAGACTAGTTAACATATTGTTCTGCATGTGATTGTATATTAATGAGAACAAAAAAAATTTCAAAGTGCAGTAAGAGCCTAGCTATCAAATATCAGAATAAAAGTACAGGCTTTCACTCTCCAATCAAAAGACACAGGGTTAGAAGAACTGATGAAAACTCAAGATCACCTAAGTGCTCCCTTACTGGAGACTCACTTGTGATCCAAGGACACAGACAAACTACAAGCTGAAGGGGCGGGGACAGGTACCCTATACAAGTGAATCTTTGAAACAAAGAAACAAATGGATTCTGTTTGAGACCCCAGAGACAGTCACTAGAAAATAGTCCTACCTAGCCACCGTGAATTCCTTTTGTTTGGTATCAGCAGTGCCCAGGTATAGATTTAGTGGTACTGCAATGTCCTTCTCATTTTTCTCACATCAACAAATGAATTGCTGTAATAATATGCGTCTGGGCTTTTGAAATCACTGGGTTTTATGATATCCACGATTGTAAAGAAGTAATAACCACATAAAGAGGGAAGTTTGGACACTCAACCAAACACGTCTCTCCACAACACACACTTTGCTCCCAAATGCTCCTGTCTAGAAATAGGTGTTCCTTTTTATTTGTCCCTCCTCCTATCAGTGGTGAACATGCCAATGTCCCTCAAACATGGTGGTGAGTAAAGCACCAAGTATACTTTTCTGTCTACAACAGGCCCAGAGGAAGTATAATTGGGGTCTTCAGTGAGGACTTAGTCAATGAATGTGGCTAAATACAGTTAGCAAGCGAGAAGGAGGTTTAAGAGGACAGAGGACAGAGATACGGGTTCAAGTCCCTGCACCACCATTTACTGGTTTTGTAAGCACACGCGGCTGATTCGTTCTGCAATTGTCTCAGTGAGCCCAGTGCTCTCCCTACGGCCTAGTGACCTTGCAATGTTTTTGAAAGCATAATGTAGGGAAGTGACATAGTTGATGTAGTTAACTGTTCTGTACATAAGGATAGATGGACAGACAGAAAGAAGATTGTTTCATAGATAGACAGATAGATAGATGACAGATGATCGATAGATTATACACATGATAGAAGACAGGAAGCTAGATAGATGGATAGATAAATAGAGAGGATAGAGAGATAGAAAGAAGGATATATAGAAAGATAGATAGATATACAGACAGACAGAGCGATAGATAGATACAGATACATATCGATTGACACAAAGCTGTTGCTCATAACCAGGAGATGAATGGTGAAATCACATAGCTAAACTACAAACAAAAAGGAAGAATGAAATCCAGTTTACAAAGTGCAGTAAGCAGCCATAAGAAGAAAACAAATCCTACCATTTGCAATGACGTGGATGGAGCTAGACAGTAGTATGTTCAGAAAAATAGGTCAGGCGGAGAAAGACAATATCAAATGATATCACTCATGTGTGGAGTATAACAACAAAGAGAAACTGAAGGAAAAAAACAGCAGGATACTCACAGAACCCGAGAGTTGACTAAAAGTTGCCAAAGGGAAAAGGACTGCACAGGGTGGTTCTGAAGGGAGGGATAAGTGTGGGGAGAAAGATTGGGGGCATTAGGATTACCATGTATATTGCGTGGGGTTGCGCGGGACATGGGGAGTGCTGTACAACACAGAGAAGACTAGTAGAGGTTATATAGCATCTTACTACTCCATGATTGACAGCGACTGTATCGGTGTCTTTGAAGGGGTACATGCTGAAGGGGTTTAAAGCATCCAACTATGCTGATGGACAGCGACTTTAAGAGGTTTTTGCTGGTGGACTTGGATAAGGGGGAGCATAGTAAACATAATGTTCTTCACGTGATTGTAGATTAATGATAACAAAAAAAATTTTTTAAGTGCAATAAGGGCACAGCACTGAATCATCAGAATAAAAGGTCAGGCTCTGAGTGCTGCAAACAAAAGACACAGGGTTAAAAGAACGGATGAAAACTCAAGAAACCTACGTGCTTCCTTACAGGAGACTCACTTGAGATCCAAGGACAAAGACAAACTACAAGCTGAAGGTGTGGGGACAAGTACCCTACACGAGTGAAACTGAAAAACAAACAATCAAACAAATGGATTCTGTTTGAGCCCCCAGAGACAGTCAGTAGCAAATAGCACTATCTGGCCACCGTGAATCCTTTTTGTTGGTTTTCAGCAAGGCCCAGCCATAGATTTAGTGGTGGAGCAACGTCCTTCTCATTTTCTCTCACCTCAACAACTGGGTTGCTGAAATAATAAGAATCTGGGCCTTTGAAATCTGTGGGTTTTATGATCTTCACGAATGTGAAGTAATAACCACCTAAAGAGGGAAGTTTGGACACTCAAATAAATATGTCACTCCACAATACACTCTTAGCTCCCAACTGCTCCTGTCTAGAAATTGGTGTTCCTTTTAATTTGACCCTCCATCCTATCAGTGGTGTTCACATAGATGTCCTTCAAACATGGTGGTGAGCAAAGCAACAATTTTACGTTTCTGTCGTCCACAGGCCCAGAGGAAGGATACTTGTGGTCTTCAGGGAGCACTTAGTGAATGAATGTGGCTATATACAGACAGGAAGTGAGAAGGAGATGAAAGAGGACAGAGGATAGAGACACGGGTTCAAGTCCCTGCACAACCATTTCCTGGTTTTGTAGGTACACTCGGCCGACACGACCTGCAAGTGTCTCGGTGAACCCAGTACTCTCCCTACAGCCTAGTTACCTTGCAGGATTTTTGGAAGCATAATGTAGGAAAGTGACATAGGATATGTGGTTACCTGTTCTGTACACAAGGACAGATGGGCAGACAGAAAGATGATTGATTGATTGATTGATTGATTGATAGACAGACAGATAGATAGATATAGGTTCATATCGATTAACACAAAGCTATTGCTCATAACCATAAGAGCAATGGTTGAAGCACATAGCAAACTACAAACGAAAAAGAAGAATAAAATCCAGTTTAAAAAGTGCAGTAAGCAGCCATAAGAAGAAAACAAATCCTATCATTGGCAATAACTTCGATGGAGCTAGAGGGTATTATGCTCAGTCAAATAGTCCAGTCGGAGAAATACATGTACCAAATGATTTAACTCATGTGTGGAGTACGATAACAAAGAAAAACTGAAGGAAGAAACAGCAGCATATACACAGTACCCGAGAGTGGACTAAGAGTTACCAAAGAGAAAGGGACTGGGTAGTGTTTGTGGGAAGGGATTGATAAGGGCGGGGAAAAAGAATGGGGGCATTAGGATTAGCATGAATAATGTGTAGGGTGAAGGGTCATTGGGAGGGCTATACAACACAGAGAAGACAAGTAGTGATTCTAGAGCATCTTACGACACGCTGACGGACAGCGACTGAAACTGGGATTTGGCGAGGACTTGGTGAAGGGGTTAGACTAGTTAACATATTGTTCTGCATGTGATTGTATATTAATGAGAACAAAAAAAATTTCAAAGTGCAGTAAGAGCCTAGCTATCAAATATCAGAATAAAAGTACAGGCTTTCACTCTCCAATCAAAAGACACAGGGTTAGAAGAACTGATGAAAACTCAAGATCACCTAAGTGCTCCCTTACTGGAGACTCACTTGTGATCCAAGGACACAGACAAACTACAAGCTGAAGGGGCGGGGACAGGTACCCTATACAAGTGAATCTTTGAAACAAAGAAACAAATGGATTCTGTTTGAGACCCCAGAGACAGTCACTAGAAAATAGTCCTACCTAGCCACCGTGAATTCCTTTTGTTTGGTATCAGCAGTGCCCAGGTATAGATTTAGTGGTACTGCAATGTCCTTCTCATTTTTCTCACATCAACAAATGAATTGCTGTAATAATATGCGTCTGGGCTTTTGAAATCACTGGGTTTTATGATATCCACGATTGTAAAGAAGTAATAACCACATAAAGAGGGAAGTTTGGACACTCAACCAAACACGTCTCTCCACAACACACACTTTGCTCCCAAATGCTCCTGTCTAGAAATAGGTGTTCCTTTTTATTTGTCCCTCCTCCTATCAGTGGTGAACATGCCAATGTCCCTCAAACATGGTGGTGAGTAAAGCACCAAGTATACTTTTCTGTCTACAACAGGCCCAGAGGAAGTATAATTGGGGTCTTCAGTGAGGACTTAGTCAATGAATGTGGCTAAATACAGTTAGCAAGCGAGAAGGAGGTTTAAGAGGACAGAGGACAGAGATACGGGTTCAAGTCCCTGCACCACCATTTACTGGTTTTGTAAGCACACGCGGCTGATTCGTTCTGCAATTGTCTCAGTGAGCCCAGTGCTCTCCCTACGGCCTAGTGACCTTGCAATGTTTTTGAAAGGCATAATGTAGGGAAGTGACATAGTTGATGTAGTTAACTGTTCTGTACATAAGGATAGATGGACAGACAGAAAGAAGATTGTTTCATAGATAGACAGATAGATAGATGACAGATGATCGATAGATTATACACATGATAGAAGACAGGAAGCTAGATAGATGGATAGATAAATAGAGAGGATAGAGAGATAGAAAGAAGGATATATAGAAAGATAGATAGATATACAGACAGACAGAGCGATAGATAGATACAGATACATATCGATTGACACAAAGCTGTTGCTCATAACCAGGAGATGAATGGTGAAATCACATAGCTAAACTACAAACAAAAAGGAAGAATGAAATCCAGTTTACAAAGTGCAGTAAGCAGCCATAAGAAGAAAACAAATCCTACCATTTGCAATGACGTGGATGGAGCTAGACAGTAGTATGTTCAGAAAAATAGGTCAGGCGGAGAAAGACAATATCAAATGATATCACTCATGTGTGGAGTATAACAACAAAGAGAAACTGAAGGAAAAAAACAGCAGGATACTCACAGAACCCGAGAGTTGACTAAAAGTTGCCAAAGGGAAAAGGACTGCACAGGGTGGTTCTGAAGGGAGGGATAAGTGTGGGGAGAAAGATTGGGGGCATTAGGATTACCATGTATATTGCGTGGGGTTGCGCGGGACATGGGGAGTGCTGTACAACACAGAGAAGACTAGTAGAGGTTATATAGCATCTTACTACTCCATGATTGACAGCGACTGTATCGGTGTCTTTGAAGGGGGTACATGCTGAAGGGGTTTAAAGCATCCAACTATGCTGATGGACAGCGACTTTAAGAGGTTTTTGCTGGTGGACTTGGATAAGGGGGAGCATAAGTAAACATAATGTTCTTCACGTGATTGTAGATTAATGATAACAAAAAAATTTTTTAAGTGCAATAAGGGCACAGCACTGAATCATCAGAATAAAAGGTCAGGCTCTGAGTGCTGCAAACAAAAGACACAGGGTTAAAAGAACGGATGAAAACTCAAGAAACCTACGTGCTTCCTTACAGGAGACTCACTTGAGATCCAAGGACAAAGACAAACTACAAGCTGAAGGTGTGGGGACAAGTACCCTACACGAGTGAAACTGAAAAACAAACAATCAAACAAATGGATTCTGTTTGAGCCCCAGAGACAGTCAGTAGCAAATAGCACTATCTGGCCACCGTGAATCCTTTTTGTTGGTTTCAGCAAGGCCCAGCCATAGATTTAGTGGTGGAGCAACGTCCTTCTCATTTTCTCTCACCTCAACAACTGGGTTGCTGAAATAATAAGAATCTGGGCCTTTGAAATCTGTGGGTTATATGATCTTCACGAATGTGAAGTAATAACCACCTAAAGAGGGAAGTTTGGACACTCAAATAAATATGTCACTCCACAATACACTCTTAGCTCCCAACTGCTCCTGTCTAGAAATTGGTGTTCCTTTTAATTGACCCTCCATCCTATCAGTGGTGTTCACATAGATGTCCTTCAAACATGGTGGTGAGCAAAGCAACAATTTTACGTTTCTGTCGTCCACAGGCCCAGAGGAAGGATACTTGTGGTCTTCAGGGAGCACTTAGTGAATGAATGTGGCTATATACAGACAGGAAGTGAGAAGGAGATGAAAGAGGACAGAGGATAGAGACACGGGTTCAAGTCCCTGCACAACCATTTCCTGGTTTTGTAGGTACACTCGGCCGACACGACCTGCAAGTGTCTCGGTGAACCCAGTACTCTCCCTACAGCCTAGTTACCTTGCAGGATTTTTGGAAGCATAATGTAGGAAAGTGACATAGGATATGTGGTTACCTGTTCTGTACACAAGGACAGATGGGCAGACAGAAAGATGATTGATTGATTGATTGATTGATTGATAGACAGACAGATAGATAGATATAGGTTCATATCCATTAACACAAAGCTATTGCTCATAACCATGAGAGCAATGGTTGAAGCACATAGCAAACTACAAACGAAAAAGAAGAATAAAATCCAGTTTAAAAAGTGCAGTAAGCAGCCATAAGAAGAAAACAAATCCTATCATTGGCAATAACTTGGATGGAGCTAGAGGGTATTATGCTCAGTCAAATAGTCCAGTCGGAGAAATACATGTACCAAATGATTTAACTCATGTGTGGAGTACGATAACAAAGAAAAACTGAAGGAAGAAACAGCAGCATATACACAGTACCCGAGAGTGGACTAAGAGTTACCAAAGAGAAAGGGACTGGGTAGTGTTTGTGGGAAGGGATTGATAAGGGCGGGGAAAAAGAATGGGGGGCATTAGGATTAGCATGAATAATGTGTAGGGTGAAGGGTCATTGGGAGGGCTATACAACACAGAGAAGACAAGTAGTGATTCTAGAGCATCTTACGACACGCTGACGGACAGCGACTGAAACTGGGATTTGGCGAGGACTTGGTGAAGGGGTTAGACTAGTTAACATATTGTTCTGCATGTGATTGTATATTAATGAGAACAAAAAAAATTTCAAAGTGCAGTAAGAGCCTAGCTATCAAATATCAGAATAAAAGTACAGGCTTTCACTGCTCCAATCAAAAGACACAGGGTTAGAAGAACTGATGAAAACTCAAGATCACCTAAGTGCTCCCTTACTGGAGACTCACTCGTGATCCAAGGACACAGACAAACTACAAGCTGAAGGGGCGGGGACAGGTACCCTATACAAGTGAATCTTTGAAACAAAGAAACAGAAAATGGATTCTGTTTGAGACCCCAGAGACAGTCACTAGAAAATAGTCCTACCTAGCCACCGTGAATTCCTTTTGTTTGGTATCAGCAGTGCCCAGGTATAGATTTAGTGGTACTGCAATGTCCTTCTCATTTTTCTCACATCAACAAATGAATTGCTGTAATAATATGCGTCTGGGCTTTTGAAATCACTGGGTTTTATGATATCCACGATTGTAAAGAAGTAATAACCACATAAAGAGGGAAGTTTGGACACTCAACCAAACACGTCTCTCCACAACACACACTTTGCTCCCAAATGCTCCTGTCTAGAAATAGGTGTTCCTTTTTATTTGTCCCTCCTCCTGTCAGTGGTGAACATGCCAATGTCCCTCAAACATGGTGGTGAGTAAAGCACCAAGTATACTTTTCTGTCTACAACAGGCCCAGCGGAAGTATAATTGGGGTCTTCAGTGAGGACTTAGTCAATGAATGTGGCTAAGTACAGTTAGCAAGCGAGAAGGAGGATTAAGAGGACAGAGGACAGAGATACGGGTTCAAGTCCCTGCACCACCATTTACTGGTTTTGTAAGCACACGCGGCTGATTCGTTCTTGCAATTGTCTCAGTGAGCCCAGTGCTCTCCCTACGGCCTAGTGACCTTGCAATGTTTTTGAAAGCATAATGTAGGGAAGTGACATAGTTGATGTAGTTAACTGTTCTGTACATAAGGATAGATGGACAGACAGAAAGAAGAATTGTTTCATAGATAGACAGATAGATAGATGACAGATGATCGATAGATTATACACATGATAGAAGACAGGAAGCTAGATAGATGGATAGATAAATAGAGAGGATAGAGAGATAGAAAGAAGGATATATAGAAAGATAGATAGATATACAGACAGACAGAGCGATAGATAGATACAGATACATATCGATTGACACAAAGCTGTTGCTCATAACCAGGAGATATGGTGAAATCACATAGCTAAACTACAAACAAAAAGGAAGAATGAAATCCAGTTTACAAAGTGCAGTAAGCAGCCATAAGAAGAAAACAAATCCTACCATTTGCAATGACGTGGATGGAGCTAGACAGTAGTATGTTCAGAAAAATAGGTCAGGCGGAGAAAGACAATATCAAATGATATCACTCATGTGTGGAGTATAACAACAAAGAGAAACTGAAGGAAAAAAACAGCAGGATACTCACAGAACCCGAGAGTTGACTAAAAGTTGCCAAAGGGAAAAGGACTGCACAGGGTGGTTCTGAAGGGAGGGATAAGTGTGGGGAGAAAGATTGGGGGCATTAGGATTACCATGTATATTGCGTGGGGTCGCGCGGGACATGGGGAGTGCTGTACAACACAGAGAAGACTAGTAGAGGTTATATAGCATCTTACTACTCCATGATTGACAGCGACTGTATCGGTGTCTTTGAAGGGGTACATGCTGAAGGGGTTTAAAGCATCCAACTATGCTGATGGACAGCGACTTTAAGAGGTTTTTGCTGGTGGACTTGGATAAGGGGGAGCATAGTAAACATAATGTTCTTCACGTGATTGTAGATTAATGATAACAAAAAAAATTTTTTAAGTGCAATAAGGGCACAGCACTGAATCATCAGAATAAAAGGTCAGGCTCTGAGTGCTGCAAACAAAAGACACAGGGTTAAAAGAACGGATGAAAACTCAAGAAACCTACGTGCTTCCTTACAGGAGACTCACTTGAGATCCAAGGACAAAGACAAACTACAAGCTGAAGGTGTGGGGACAAGTACCCTACACGAGTGAAACTGAAAAACAAACAATCAAACAAATGGATTCTGTTTGAGCCCCCAGAGACAGTCAGTAGCAAATAGCACTATCTGGCCACCGTGAATCCTTTTTGTTGGTTTTCAGCAAGGCCCAGCCATAGATTTAGTGGTGGAGCAACGTCCTTCTCATTTTCTCTCACCTCAACAACTGGGTTGCTGAAATAATAAGAATCTGGGCCTTTGAAATCTGTGGGTTTTATGATCTTCACGAATGTGAAGTAATAACCACCTAAAGAGGGAAGTTTGGACACTCAAATAAATATGTCACTCCACAATACACTCTTAGCTCCCAACTGCTCCTGTCTAGAAATTGGTGTTCCTTTTAATTTGACCCTCCATCCTATCAGTGGTGTTCACATAGATGTCCTTCAAACATGGTGGTGAGCAAAGCAACAATTTTACGTTTCTGTCGTCCACAGGCCCAGAGGAAGGATACTTGTGGTCTTCAGGGAGCACTTAGTGAATGAATGTGGCTATATACAGACAGGAAGTGAGAAGGAGATGAAAGAGGACAGAGGATAGAGACACGGGTTCAAGTCCCTGCACAACCATTTCCTGGTTTTGTAGGTACACTCGGCCGACACGACCTGCAAGTGTCTCGGTGAACCCAGTACTCTCCCTACAGCCTAGTTACCTTGCAGGATTTTTGGAAGCATAATGTAGGAAAGTGACATAGGATATGTGGTTACCTGTTCTGTACACAAGGACAGATGGGCAGACAGAAAGATGATTGATTGATTGATTGATTGATTGATAGACAGACAGATAGATAGATATAGGTTCATATCGATTAACACAAAGCTATTGCTCATAACCATGAGAGCAATGGTTGAAGGACATAGCAAACTACAAACGAAAAAGAAGAATAAAATCCAGTTTAAAACGTGCAGTAAGCAGCCATAAGAAGAAAACAAATCCTATCATTGGCAATAACTTGGATGGAGCTAGAGGGTATTATGCTCAGTCAAATAGTCCAGTCGGAGAAATACATGTACCAAATGATTTAACTCATGTGTGGAGTACGATAACAAAGAAAAACTGAAGGAAGAAACAGCAGCATATACACAGTACCCGAGAGTGGACTAAGAGTTACCAAAGAGAAAGGGACTGGGTAGTGTTTGTGGGAAGGGATTGATAAGGGCGGGGAAAAAGAATGGGGGCATTAGGATTAGCATGAATAATGTGTAGGGTGAAGGGTCATTGGGAGGGCTATACAACACAGAGAAGACAAGTAGTGATTCTAGAGCATCTTACGACACGCTGACGGACAGCGACTGAAACTGGGATTTGGCGAGGACTTGGTGAAGGGGTTAGACTAGTTAACATATTGTTCTGCATGTGATTGTATATTAATGAGAACAAAAAAAATTTCAAAGTGCAGTAAGAGCCTAGCTATCAAATATCAGAATAAAAGTACAGGCTTTCACTGCTCCAATCAAAAGACACAGGGTTAGAAGAACTGATGAAAACTCAAGATCACCTAAGTGCTCCCTTACTGGAGACTCACTCGTGATCCAAGGACACAGACAAACTACAAGCTGAAGGGGCGGGGACAGGTACCCTATACAAGTGAATCTTTGAAACAAAGAAACAAATGGATTCTGTTTGAGACCCCAGAGACAGTCACTAGAAAATAGTCCTACCTAGCCACCGTGAATTCCTTTTGTTTGGTATCAGCAGTGCCCAGGTATAGATTTAGTGGTACTGCAATGTCCTTCTCATTTTTCTCACATCAACAAATGAATTGCTGTAATAATATGCGTCTGGGCTTTTGAAATCACTGGGTTTTATGATATCCACGATTGTAAAGAAGTAATAACCACATAAAGAGGGAAGTTTGGACACTCAACCAAACACGTCTCTCCACAACACACACTTTGCTCCCAAATGCTCCTGTCTAGAAATAGGTGTTCCTTTTTATTTGTCCCTCCTCCTGTCAGTGGTGAACATGCCAATGTCCCTCAAACATGGTGGTGAGTAAAGCACCAAGTATACTTTTCTGTCTACAACAGGCCCAGCGGAAGTATAATTGGGGTCTTCAGTGAGGACTTAGTCAATGAATGTGGCTAAGTACAGTTAGCAAGCGAGAAGGAGGTTTAAGAGGACAGAGGACAGAGATACGGGTTCAAGTCCCTGCACCACCATTTACTGGTTTTGTAAGCACACGCGGCTGATTCGTTCTGCAATTGTCTCAGTGAGCCCAGTGCTCTCCCTACGGCCTAGTGACCTTGCAATGTTTTTGAAAGCATAATGTAGGGAAGTGACATAGTTGATGTAGTTAACTGTTCTGTACATAAGGATAGATGGACAGACAGAAAGAAGATTGTTTCATAGATAGACAGATAGATAGATGACAGATGATCGATAGATTATACACATGATAGAAGACAGGAAGCTAGATAGATGGATAGATAAATAGAGAGGATAGAGAGATAGAAAGAAGGATATATAGAAAGATAGATAGATATACAGACAGACAGAGCGATAGATAGATACAGATACATATCGATTGACACAAAGCTGTTGCTCATAACCAGGAGATGAATGGTGAAATCACATAGCTAAACTACAAACAAAAAGGAAGAATGAAATCCAGTTTACAAAGTGCAGTAAGCAGCCATAAGAAGAAAACAAATCCTACCATTTGCAATGACGTGGATGGAGCTAGACAGTAGTATGTTCAGAAAAATAGGTCAGGCGGAGAAAGACAATATCAAATGATATCACTCATGTGTGGAGTATAACAACAAAGAGAAACTGAAGGAAAAAAACAGCAGGATACTCACAGAACCCGAGAGTTGACTAAAAGTTGCCAAAGGGAAAAGGACTGCACAGGGTGGTTCTGAAGGGAGGGATAAGTGTGGGGAGAAAGATTGGGGGCATTAGGATTACCATGTATATTGCGTGGGGTCGCGCGGGACATGGGGAGTGCTGTACAACACAGAGAAGACTAGTAGAGGTTATATAGCATCTTACTACTCCATGATTGACAGCGACTGTATCGGTGTCTTTGAAGGGGTACATGCTGAAGGGGTTTAAAGCATCCAACTATGCTGATGGACAGCGACTTTAAGAGGTTTTTGCTGGTGGACTTGGATAAGGGGGAGCATAGTAAACATAATGTTCTTCACGTGATTGTAGATTAATGATAACAAAAAAAATTTTTTAAGTGCAATAAGGGCACAGCACTGAATCATCAGAATAAAAGGTCAGGCTCTGAGTGCTGCAAACAAAAGACACAGGGTTAAAAGAACGGATGAAAACTCAAGAAACCTACGTGCTTCCTTACAGGAGACTCACTTGAGATCCAAGGACAAAGACAAACTACAAGCTGAAGGTGTGGGGACAAGTACCCTACACGAGTGAAACTGAAAAACAAACAATCAAACAAATGGATTCTGTTTGAGCCCCCAGAGACAGTCAGTAGCAAATAGCACTATCTGGCCACCGTGAATCCTTTTTGTTGGTTTTCAGCAAGGCCCAGCCATAGATTTAGTGGTGGAGCAACGTCCTTCTCATTTTCTCTCACCTCAACAACTGGGTTGCTGAAATAATAAGAATCTGGGCCTTTGAAATCTGTGGGTTTTATGATCTTCACGAATGTGAAGTAATAACCACCTAAAGAGGGAAGTTTGGACACTCAAATAAATATGTCACTCCACAATACACTCTTAGCTCCCAACTGCTCCTGTCTAGAAATTGGTGTTCCTTTTAATTTGACCCTCCATCCTATCAGTGGTGTTCACATAGATGTCCTTCAAACATGGTGGTGAGCAAAGCAACAATTTTACGTTTCTGTCGTCCACAGGCCCAGAGGAAGGATACTTGTGGTCTTCAGGGAGCACTTAGTGAATGAATGTGGCTATATACAGACAGGAAGTGAGAAGGAGATGAAAGAGGACAGAGGATAGAGACACGGGTTCAAGTCCCTGCACAACCATTTCCTGGTTTTGTAGGTACACTCGGCCGACACGACCTGCAAGTGTCTCGGTGAACCCAGTACTCTCCCTACAGCCTAGTTACCTTGCAGGATTTTTGGAAGCATAATGTAGGAAAGTGACATAGGATATGTGGTTACCTGTTCTGTACACAAGGACAGATGGGCAGACAGAAAGATGATTGATTGATTGATTGATTGATTGATAGACAGACAGATAGATAGATATAGGTTCATATCGATTAACACAAAGCTATTGCTCATAACCATGAGAGCAATGGTTGAAGGACATAGCAAACTACAAACGAAAAAGAAGAATAAAATCCAGTTTAAAACGTGCAGTAAGCAGCCATAAGAAGAAAACAAATCCTATCATTGGCAATAACTTGGATGGAGCTAGAGGGTATTATGCTCAGTCAAATAGTCCAGTCGGAGAAATACATGTACCAAATGATTTAACTCATGTGTGGAGTACGATAACAAAGAAAAACTGAAGGAAGAAACAGCAGCATATACACAGTACCCGAGAGTGGACTAAGAGTTACCAAAGAGAAAGGGACTGGGTAGTGTTTGTGGGAAGGGATTGATAAGGGCGGGGAAAAAGAATGGGGGCATTAGGATTAGCATGAATAATGTGTAGGGTGAAGGGTCATTGGGAGGGCTATACAACACAGAGAAGACAAGTAGTGATTCTAGAGCATCTTACGACACGCTGACGGACAGCGACTGAAACTGGGATTTGGCGAGGACTTGGTGAAGGGGTTAGACTAGTTAACATATTGTTCTGCATGTGATTGTATATTAATGAGAACAAAAAAAATTTCAAAGTGCAGTAAGAGCCTAGCTATCAAATATCAGAATAAAAGTACAGGCTTTCACTGCTCCAATCAAAAGACACAGGGTTAGAAGAACTGATGAAAACTCAAGATCACCTAAGTGCTCCCTTACTGGAGACTCACTCGTGATCCAAGGACACAGACAAACTACAAGCTGAAGGGGCGGGGACAGGTACCCTATACAAGTGAATCTTTGAAACAAAGAAACAAATGGATTCTGTTTGAGACCCCAGAGACAGTCACTAGAAAATAGTCCTACCTAGCCACCGTGAATTCCTTTTGTTTGGTATCAGCAGTGCCCAGGTATAGATTTAGTGGTACTGCAATGTCCTTCTCATTTTTCTCACATCAACAAATGAATTGCTGTAATAATATGCGTCTGGGCTTTTGAAATCACTGGGTTTTATGATATCCACGATTGTAAAGAAGTAATAACCACATAAAGAGGGAAGTTTGGACACTCAACCAAACACGTCTCTCCACAACACACACTTTGCTCCCAAATGCTCCTGTCTAGAAATAGGTGTTCCTTTTTATTTGTCCCTCCTCCTGTCAGTGGTGAACATGCCAATGTCCCTCAAACATGGTGGTGAGTAAAGCACCAAGTATACTTTTCTGTCTACAACAGGCCCAGCGGAAGTATAATTGGGGTCTTCAGTGAGGACTTAGTCAATGAATGTGGCTAAGTACAGTTAGCAAGCGAGAAGGAGGTTTAAGAGGACAGAGGACAGAGATACGGGTTCAAGTCCCTGCACCACCATTTACTGGTTTTGTAAGCACACGCGGCTGATTCGTTCTGCAATTGTCTCAGTGAGCCCAGTGCTCTCCCTACGGCCTAGTGACCTTGCAATGTTTTTGAAAGCATAATGTAGGGAAGTGACATAGTTGATGTAGTTAACTGTTCTGTACATAAGGATAGATGGACAGACAGAAAGAAGATTGTTTCATAGATAGACAGATAGATAGATGACAGATGATCGATAGATTATACACATGATAGAAGACAGGAAGCTAGATAGATGGATAGATAAATAGAGAGGATAGAGAGATAGAAAGAAGGATATATAGAAAGATAGATAGATATACAGACAGACAGAGCGATAGATAGATACAGATACATATCGATTGACACAAAGCTGTTGCTCATAACCAGGAGATGAATGGTGAAATCACATAGCTAAACTACAAACAAAAAGGAAGAATGAAATCCAGTTTACAAAGTGCAGTAAGCAGCCATAAGAAGAAAACAAATCCTACCATTTGCAATGACGTGGATGGAGCTAGACAGTAGTATGTTCAGAAAAATAGGTCAGGCGGAGAAAGACAATATCAAATGATATCACTCATGTGTGGAGTATAACAACAAAGAGAAACTGAAGGAAAAAAACAGCAGGATACTCACAGAACCCGAGAGTTGACTAAAAGTTGCCAAAGGGAAAAGGACTGCACAGGGTGGTTCTGAAGGGAGGGATAAGTGTGGGGAGAAAGATTGGGGGCATTAGGATTACCATGTATATTGCGTGGGGTCGCGCGGGACATGGGGAGTGCTGTACAACACAGAGAAGACTAGTAGAGGTTATATAGCATCTTACTACTCCATGATTGACAGCGACTGTATCGGTGTCTTTGAAGGGGTACATGCTGAAGGGGTTTAAAGCATCCAACTATGCTGATGGACAGCGACTTTAAGAGGTTTTTGCTGGTGGACTTGGATAAGGGGGAGCATAGTAAACATAATGTTCTTCACGTGATTGTAGATTAATGATAACAAAAAAAATTTTTTAAGTGCAATAAGGGCACAGCACTGAATCATCAGAATAAAAGGTCAGGCTCTGAGTGCTGCAAACAAAAGACACAGGGTTAAAAGAACGGATGAAAACTCAAGAAACCTACGTGCTTCCTTACAGGAGACTCACTTGAGATCCAAGGACAAAGACAAACTACAAGCTGAAGGTGTGGGGACAAGTACCCTACACGAGTGAAACTGAAAAACAAACAATCAAACAAATGGATTCTGTTTGAGCCCCCAGAGACAGTCAGTAGCAAATAGCACTATCTGGCCACCGTGAATCCTTTTTGTTGGTTTTCAGCAAGGCCCAGCCACAGATTTAGTGGTGGAGCAACGTCCTTCTCATTTTCTCTCACCTCAACAACTGGGTTGCTGAAATAATAAGAATCTGGGCCTTTGAAATCTGTGGGTTTTATGATCTTCACGAATGTGAAGTAATAACCACCTAAAGAGGGAAGTTTGGACACTCAAATAAATATGTCACTCCACAATACACTCTTAGCTCCCAACTGCTCCTGTCTAGAAATTGGTGTTCCTTTTAATTTGACCCTCCATCCTATCAGTGGTGTTCACATAGATGTCCTTCAAACATGGTGGTGAGCAAAGCAACAATTTTACGTTTCTGTCGTCCACAGGCCCAGAGGAAGGATACTTGTGGTCTTCAGGGAGCACTTAGTGAATGAATGTGGCTATATACAGACAGGAAGTGAGAAGGAGATGAAAGAGGACAGAGGATAGAGACACGGGTTCAAGTCCCTGCACAACCATTTCCTGGTTTTGTAGGTACACTCGGCCGACACGACCTGCAAGTGTCTCGGTGAACCCAGTACTCTCCCTACAGCCTAGTTACCTTGCAGGATTTTTGGAAGCATAATGTAGGAAAGTGACATAGGATATGTGGTTACCTGTTCTGTACACAAGGACAGATGGGCAGACAGAAAGATGATTGATTGATTGATTGATTGATAGACAGACAGATAGATAGATATAGGTTCATATCGATTAACACAAAGCTATTGCTCATAACCATGAGAGCAATGGTTGAAGCACATAGCAAACTACAAACGAAAAAGAAGAATAAAATCCAGTTTAAAAAGTGCAGTAAGCAGCCATAAGAAGAAAACAAATCCTATCATTGGCAATAACTTCGATGGAGCTAGAGGGTATTATGCTCAGTCAAATAGTCCAGTCGGAGAAATACATGTACCAAATGATTTAACTCATGTGTGGAGTACGATAACAAAGAAAAACTGAAGGAAGAAACAGCAGCATATACACAGTACCCGAGAGTGGACTAAGAGTTACCAAAGAGAAAGGGACTGGGTAGTGTTTGTGGGAAGGGATTGATAAGGGCGGGGAAAAAGAATGGGGGCATTAGGATTAGCATGAATAATGTGTAGGGTGAAGGGTCATTGGGAGGGCTATACAACACAGAGAAGACAAGTAGTGATTCTAGAGCATCTTACGACACGCTGACGGACAGCGACTGAAACTGGGATTTGGCGAGGACTTGGTGAAGGGGTTAGACTAGTTAACATATTGTTCTGCATGTGATTGTATATTAATGAGAACAAAAAAAATTTCAAAGTGCAGTAAGAGCCTAGCTATCAAATATCAGAATAAAAGTACAGGCTTTCACTGCTCCAATCAAAAGACACAGGGTTAGAAGAACTGATGAAAACTCAAGATCACCTAAGTGCTCCCTTACTGGAGACTCACTTGTGATCCAAGGACACAGACAAACTACAAGCTGAAGGGGCGGGGACAGGTACCCTATACAAGTGAATCTTTGAAACAAAGAAACAAATGGATTCTGTTTGAGACCCCAGAGACAGTCACTAGAAAATAGTCCTACCTAGCCACCGTGAATTCCTTTTGTTTGGTATCAGCAGTGCCCAGGTATAGATTTAGTGGTACTGCAATGTCCTTCTCATTTTTCTCACATCAACAAATGAATTGCTGTAATAATATGCGTCTGGGCTTTTGAAATCACTGGGTTTTATGATATCCACGATTGTAAAGAAGTAATAACCACATAAAGAGGGAAGTTTGGACACTCAACCAAACACGTCTCTCCACAACACACACTTTGCTCCCAAATGCTCCTGTCTAGAAATAGGTGTTCCTTTTTATTTGTCCCTCCTCCTATCAGTGGTGAACATGCCAATGTCCCTCAAACATGGTGGTGAGTAAAGCACCAAGTATACTTTTCTGTCTACAACAGGCCCAGAGGAAGTATAATTGGGGTCTTCAGTGAGGACTTAGTCAATGAATGTGGCTAAGTACAGTTAGCAAGCGAGAAGGAGGTTTAAGAGGACAGAGGACAGAGATACGGGTTCAAGTCCCTGCACCACCATTTACTGGTTTTGTAAGCACACGCGGCTGATTCGTTCTGCAATTGTCTCAGTGAGCCCAGTGCTCTCCCTACGGCCTAGTGACCTTGCAATGTTTTTGAAAGCATAATGTAGGGAAGTGACATAGTTGATGTAGTTAACTGTTCTGTACATAAGGATAGATGGACAGACAGAAAGAAGATTGTTTCATAGATAGACAGATAGATAGATGACAGATGATCGATAGATTATACACATGATAGAAGACAGGAAGCTAGATAGATGGATAGATAAATAGAGAGGATAGAGAGATAGAAAGAAGGATATATAGAAAGATAGATAGATATACAGACAGACAGAGCGATAGATAGATACAGATACATATCGATTGACACAAAGCTGTTGCTCATAACCAGGAGATGAATGGTGAAATCACATAGCTAAACTACAAACAAAAAGGAAGAATGAAATCCAGTTTACAAAGTGCAGTAAGCAGCCATAAGAAGAAAACAAATCCTACCATTTGCAATGACGTGGATGGAGCTAGACAGTAGTATGTTCAGAAAAATAGGTCAGGCGGAGAAAGACAATATCAAATGATATCACTCATGTGTGGAGTATAACAACAAAGAGAAACTGAAGGAAAAAAACAGCAGGATACTCACAGAACCCGAGAGTTGACTAAAAGTTGCCAAAGGGAAAAGGACTGCACAGGGTGGTTCTGAAGGGAGGGATAAGTGTGGGGAGAAAGATTGGGGGCATTAGGATTACCATGTATATTGCGTGGGGTCGCGCGGGACATGGGGAGTGCTGTACAACACAGAGAAGACTAGTAGAGGTTATATAGCATCTTACTACTCCATGATTGACAGCGACTGTATCGGTGTCTTTGAAGGGGTACATGCTGAAGGGGTTTAAAGCATCCAACTATGCTGATGGACAGCGACTTTAAGAGGTTTTTGCTGGTGGACTTGGATAAGGGGAAGCATAGTAAACATAATGTTCTTCACGTGATTGTAGATTAATGATAACAAAAAAATTTTTTAAGTGCAATAAGGGCACAGCACTGAATCATCAGAATAAAAGGTCAGGCTCTGAGTGCTGCAAACAAAAGACACAGGGTTAAAAGAACGGATGAAAACTCAAGAAACCTACGTGCTTCCTTACAGGAGACTCACTTGAGATCCAAGGACAAAGACAAACTACAAGCTGAAGGTGTGGGGACAAGTACCCTACACGAGTGAAACTGAAAAACAAACAATCAAACAAATGGATTCTGTTTGAGCCCCCAGAGACAGTCAGTAGGAAATAGCACTATCTGGCCTCCGTGAATTCTTTTTGTTTGTTTTCAGCAAGGCCCAGCCATAGATTTAGTGGTGGAGCAACGTCCTTCTCATTTTCTCTCACCTCAACAACTGGGTTGCTGAAATAATAAGAATCTGGGCCTTTGAAATCTGTGGGTTTTATGATCTTCACGAATGTGAAGTAATAACCACCTAAAGAGGGAAGTTTGGACACTCAAATAAATATGTCACTCCACAATACACTCTTAGCTCCCAACTGCTCCTGTCTAGAAATTGGTGTTCCTTTTAATTTGACCCTCCATCCTATCAGTGGTGTTCACATAGATGTCCTTCAAACATGGTGGTGAGCAAAGCAACAATTTTACGTTTCTGTCGTCCACAGGCCCAGAGGAAGGATACTTGTGGTCTTCAGGGAGCACTTAGTGAATGAATGTGGCTATATACAGACAGGAAGTGAGAAGGAGATGAAAGAGGACAGAGGATAGAGACACGGGTTCAAGTCCCTGCACAACCATTTCCTGGTTTTGTAGGTACACTCGGCCGACACGACCTGCAAGTGTCTCGGTGAACCCAGTACTCTCCCTACAGCCTAGTTACCTTGCAGGATTTTTGGAAGCATAATGTAGTAAAGTGACATAGGATATGTGGTTCCCTGTTCTGTACACAAGGACAGATGGGCAGACAGAAAGATGATTGATTGATTGATTGATTGATTGATTGATAGACAGACAGATAGATAGATATAGGTTCATATCGATTAACACAAAGCTATTGCTCATAACCATGAGAGCAATGGTTGAAGCACATAGCAAACTACAAACGAAAAAGAAGAATAAAATCCAGTTTAAAAAGTGCAGTAAGCAGCCATAAGAAGAAAACCAATCCTATCATTGGCAATAACTTGGATGGAGCTAGAGGGTATTATGCTCAGTCAAATAGTCCAGTCGGAGAAATACATGTACCAAATGATTTAACTCATGTGTGGAGTACGATAACAAAGAAAAACTGAAGGAAGAAACAGCAGCATATACACAGTACCCGAGAGTGGACTAAGAGTTACCAAAGAGAAAGGGACTGGGTAGTGTTTGTGGGAAGGGATTGATAAGGGCGGGGAAAAAGATTGGGGGCATTAGGATTAGCATAAATAATGTGTAGGGTGAAGGGTCATTGGGAGGGCTATACAACACAGAGAAGACAAGTAGTGATTCTAGAGCATCTTACGACACGCTGACGGACAGCGACTGAAACTGGGATTTGGCGAGGACTTGGTGAAGGGGTTAGACTAGTTAACATATTGTTCTGCATGTGATTGTATATTAATGAGAACAAAAAAAATTTCAAAGTGCAGTAAGAGCCTAGCTATCAAATATCAGAATAAAAGTACAGGCTTTCACTGCTCCAATCAAAAGACACAGGGTTAGAAGAACTGATGAAAACTCAAGATCACCTAAGTGCTCCCTTACTGGAGACTCACTTGTGATCCAAGGACACAGACAAACTACAAGCTGAAGGGGCGGGGACAGGTACCCTATACAAGTGAATCTTTGAAACAAAGAAACAAATGGATTCTGTTTGAGACCCCAGAGACAGTCACTAGAAAATAGTCCTACCTAGCCACCGTGAATTCCTTTTGTTTGGTATCAGCAGTGCCCAGGTATAGATTTAGTGGTACTGCAATGTCCTTCTCATTTTTCTCACATCAACAAATGAATTGCTGTAATAATATGCGTCTGGGCTTTTGAAATCACTGGGTTTTATGATATCCACGATTGTAAAGAAGTAATAACCACATAAAGAGGGAAGTTTGGACACTCAACCAAACACGTCTCTCCACAACACACACTTTGCTCCCAAATGCTCCTGTCTAGAAATAGGTGTTCCTTTTTATTTGTCCCTCCTCCTATCAGTGGTGAACATGCCAATGTCCCTCAAACATGGTGGTGAGTAAAGCACCAAGTATACTTTTCTGTCTACAACAGGCCCAGCGGAAGTATAATTGGGGTCTTCAGTGAGGACTTAGTCAATGAATGTGGCTAAGTACAGATAGCAAGCGAGAAGGAGGTTTAAGAGGACAGAGGACAGAGATACGGGTTCAAGTCCCTGCACCACCATTTACTGGTTTTGTAAGCACACGCGGCTGATTCGTTCTGCAATTGTCTCAGTGAGCCCAGTGCTCTCCCTACGGCCTAGTGACCTTGCAATGTTTTTGAAAGCATAATGTAGGGAAGTGACATAGTTGATGTAGTTAACTGTTCTGTACATAAGGATAGATGGACAGACAGAAAGAAGATTGTTTCATAGATAGACAGATAGATAGATGACAGATGATCGATAGATTATACACATGATAGAAGACAGGAAGCTAGATAGATGGATAGATAAATAGAGAGGATAGAGAGATAGAAAGAAGGATATATAGAAAGGTAGATAGATATACAGACAGACAGAGCGATAGATAGATACAGATACATATCGATTGACACAAAGCTGTTGCTCATAACCAGGAGATGAATGGTGAAATCACATAGCTAAACTACAAACAAAAAGGAAGAATGAAATCCAGTTTACAAAGTGCAGTAAGCAGCCATAAGAAGAAAACAAATCCTACCATTTGCAATGACGTGGATGGAGCTAGACAGTAGTATGTTCAGAAAAATAGGTCAGGCGGAGAAAGACAATATCAAATGATATCACTCATGTGTGGAGTATAACAACAAAGAGAAACTGAAGGAAAAAAACAGCAGGATACTCACAGAACCCGAGAGTTGACTAAAAGTTGCCAAAGGGAAAAGGACTGCACAGGGTGGTTCTGAAGGGAGGGATAAGTTTGGGGAGAAAGATTGGGGGCATTAGGATTACCATGTATATTGCGTGGGGTCGCGCGGGACATGGGGAGTGCTGTACAACACAGAGAAGACTAGTAGAGGTTATATAGCATCTTACTACTCCATGATTGACAGCGACTGTATCGGTATCTTTGAAGGGGTACATGCTGAAGGGGTTTAAAGCATCCAACTATGCTGATGGACAGCGACTTTAAGAGGTTTTTGCTGGTGGACTTGGATAAGGGGGAGCATAGTAAACATAATGTTCTTCACGTGATTGTAGATTAATGATAACAAAAAGATTTTTTAAGTGCAATAAGGGCACAGCACTGAATCATCAGAATAAAAGGTCAGGCTCTGAGTGCTGCAAACAAAAGACACAGGGTTAAAAGAACGGATGGAAACTCAAGAAACCTACGTGCTTCCTTACAGGAGACTCACTTGAGATCCAAGGACAAAGACAAACTACAAGCTGAAGGTGTGGGGACAAGTACCCTACACGAGTGAAACTGAAAAACAAACAATCAAACAAATGGATTCTGTTTGAGCCCCCAGAGACAGTCAGTAGAAAATAGCACTATCTGGCCACCGTGAATTCTTTTTGTTTGTTTTCAGCAAGGCCCAGCCATAGATTTAGTGGTGGAGCAACGTCCTTCTCATTTTCTCTCACCTCAACAACTGGGTTGCTGAAATAATAAGAATCTGGGCCTTTGAAATCTGTGGGTTTTATGATCTTCGCGAATGTGAAGTAATAACCACCTAAAGAGGGAAGTTTGGACACTCAAATAAATATGTCACTCCACAATACACTCTTAGCTCCCAACTGCTCCTGTCTAGAAATTGGTGTTCCTTTTAATTTGACCCTCCATCCTATCAGTGGTGTTCACATAGATGTCCTTCAAACATGGTGGTGAGCAAAGCAACAATTTTACGTTTCTGTCGTCCACAGGCCCAGAGGAAGGATACTTGTGGTCTTCAGGGAGCACTTAGTGAATGAATGTGGCTATATACAGACAGGAAGTGAGAAGGAGATGAAAGAGGACAGAGGATAGAGACACGGGTTCAAGTCCCTGCACAACCATTTCCTGGTTTTGTAGGTACACTCGGCCGACACGACCTGCAAGTGTCTCGGTGAACCCAGTACTCTCCCTACAGCCTAGTTACCTTGCAGGATTTTTGGAAGCATAATGTAGGAAAGTGACATAGGATATGTGGTTACCTGTTCTGTACACAAGGACAGATGGGCAGACAGAAAGATGATTGATTGATTGATTGATTGATTGATAGACAGACAGATAGATAGATATAGGTTCATATCCATTAACACAAAGCTATTGCTCATAACCATGAGAGCAATGGTTGAAGCACATAGCAAACTACAAACGAAAAAGAAGAATAAAATCCAGTTTAAAAAGTGCAGTAAGCAGCCATAAGAAGAAAACCAATCCTATCATTGGCAATAACTTCGATGGAGCTAGAGGGTATTATGCTCAGTCAAATAGTCCAGTCGGAGAAATACATGTACCAAATGATTTAACTCATGTGTGGAGTACGATAACAAAGAAAAACTGAAGGAAGAAACAGCAGCATATACACAGTACCCGAGAGTGGACTAAGAGTTACCAAAGAGAAAGGGACTGGGTAGTGTTTGTGGGAAGGGATTGATAAGGGCGGGGAAAAAGAATGGGGGCATTAGGATTAGCATGAATAATGTGTAGGGTGAAGGGTCATTGGGAGGGCTATACAACACAGAGAAGACAAGTAGTGATTCTAGAGCATCTTACGACACGCTGACGGACAGCGACTGAAACTGGGATTTGGCGAGGACTTGGTGAAGGGGTTAGACTAGTTAACATATTGTTCTGCATGTGATTGTGTATTAATGAGAAGAAAAAAAATTTCAAAGTGCAGTAAGAGCCTAGCTATCAAATATCAGAATAAAAGTACAGGCTTTCACTGCTCCAATCAAAAGACACAGGGTTAGAAGAACTGATGAAAACTCAAGATCACATAAGTGCTCCCTTACTGGAGGCTCACTTGTGATCCAAGGACACAGACAAACTACAAGCTGAAGGGGCGGGGACAGGTACCCTATACAAGTGAATCTTTGAAACAAAGAAACAAATGGATTCTGTTTGAGACCCCAGAGACAGTCACTAGAAAATAGTCCTACCTAGCCACCGTGAATTCCTTTTGTTTGGTATCAGCAGTGCCCAGGTATAGATTTAGTGGTACTGCAATGTCCTTCTCATTTTTCTCACATCAACAAATGAATTGCTGTAATAATATGCGTCTGGGCTTTTGAAATCACTGGGTTTTATGATATCCACGATTGTAAAGAAGTAATAACCACATAAAGAGGGAAGTTTGGACACTCAACCAAACACGTCTCTCCACAACACACACTTTGCTCCCAAATGCTCCTGTCTAGAAATAGGTGTTCCTTTTTATTTGTCCCTCCTCCTCTCAGTGGTGAACATGCCAATGTCCCTCAAACATGGTGGTGAGTAAAGCACCAAGTATACTTTTCTGTCTACAACAGGCCCAGAGGAAGTATAATTGGGGTCTTCAGTGAGGACTTAGTCAATGAATGTGGCTAAGTACAGTTAGCAAGCGAGAAGGAGGTTTAAGAGGACAGAGGACAGAGATACGGGTTCAAGTCCCTGCACCACCATTTACTGGTTTTGTAAGCACACGCGGCTGATTCGTTCTGCAATTGTCTCAGTGAGCCCAGTGCTCTCCCTACGGCCTAGTGACCTTGCAATGTTTTTGAAAGCATAATGTAGGGAAGTGACATAGTTGATGTAGTTAACTGTTCTGTACATAAGGATAGATGGACAGACAGAAAGAAGATTGTTTCATAGATAGACAGATAGATAGATGACAGATGATCGATAGATTATACACATGATAGAAGACAGGAAGCTAGATAGATGGATAGATAAATAGAGAGGATAGAGAGATAGAAAGAAGGATATATAGAAAGATAGATAGATATACAGACAGACAGAGCGATAGATAGATACAGATACATATCGATTGACACAAAGCTGTTGCTCATAACCAGGAGATGAATGGTGAAATCACATAGCTAAACTACAAACAAAAAGGAAGAATGAAATCCAGTTTACAAAGTGCAGTAAGCAGCCATAAGAAGAAAACAAATCCTACCATTTGCAATGACGTGGATGGAGCTAGACAGTAGTATGTTCAGAAAAATAGGTCAGGCGGAGAAAGACAATATCAAATGATATCACTCATGTGTGGAGTATAACAACAAAGAGAAACTGAAGGAAAAAAACAGCAGGATACTCACAGAACCCGAGAGTTGACTAAAAGTTGCCAAAGGGAAAAGGACTGCACAGGGTGGTTCTGAAGGGAGGGATAAGTGTGGGGAGAAAGATTGGGGGCATTAGGATTACCATGTATATTGCGTGGGGTCGCGCGGGACATGGGGAGTGCTGTACAACACAGAGAAGACTAGTAGAGGTTATATAGCATCTTACTACTCCATGATTGACAGCGACTGTATCGGTATCTTTGAAGGGGTACATGCTGAAGGGGTTTAAAGCATCCAACTATGCTGATGGACAGCGACTTTAAGAGGTTTTTGCTGGTGGACTTGGATAAGGGGGAGCATAGTAAACATAATGTTCTTCACGTGATTGTAGATTAATGATAACAAAAAAATTTTTTAAGTGCAATAAGGGCACAGCACTGAATCATCAGAATAAAAGGTCAGGCTCTGAGTGCTGCAAACAAAAGACACAGGGTTAAAAGAACGGATGGAAACTCAAGAAACCTACGTGCTTCCTTACAGGAGACTCACTTGAGATCCAAGGACAAAGACAAACTACAAGCTGAAGGTGTGGGGACAAGTACCCTACACGAGTGAAACTGAAAAACAAACAATCAAACAAATGGATTCTGTTTGAGCCCCCAGAGACAGTCAGTAGAAAATAGCACTATCTGGCCACCGTGAATTCTTTTTGTTTGTTTTCAGCAAGGCCCAGCCATAGATTTAGTGGTGGAGCAACGTCCTTCTCATTTTCTCTCACCTCAACAACTGGGTTGCTGAAATAATAAGAATCTGGGCCTTTGAAATCTGTGGGTTTTATGATCTTCACGAATGTGAAGTAATAACCACCTAAAGAGGGAAGTTTGGACACTCAAATAAATATGTCACTCCACAATACACTCTTAGCTCCCAACTGCTCCTGTCTAGAAATTGGTGTTCCTTTTTATTTGACCCTCCATCCTATCAGTGGTGTTCACATAGATGTCCTTCAAACATGGTGGTGAGCAAAGCAACAATTTTACGTTTCTGTCGTCCACAGGCCCAGAGGAAGGATACTTGTGGTCTTCAGGGAGCACTTAGTGAATGAATGTGGCTATATACAGACAGGAAGTGAGAAGGAGATGAAAGAGGACAGAGGATAGAGACACGGGTTCAAGTCCCTGCACAACCATTTCCTGGTTTTGTAGGTACACTCGGCCGACACGACCTGCAAGTGTCTCGGTGAACCCAGTACTCTCCCTACAGCCTAGTTACCTTGCAGGATTTTTGGAAGCATAATGTAGGAAAGTGACATAGGATATGTGGTTACCTGTTCTGTACACAAGGACAGATGGGCAGACAGAAAGATGATTGATTGATTGATTGATTGATTGATAGACAGACAGATAGATAGATATAGGTTCATATCCATTAACACAAAGCTATTGCTCATAACCATGAGAGCAATGGTTGAAGCACATAGCAAACTACAAACGAAAAAGAAGAATAAAATCCAGTTTAAAAAGTGCAGTAAGCAGCCATAAGAAGAAAACAAATCCTATCATTGGCAATAACTTCGATGGAGCTAGAGGGTATTATGCTCAGTCAAATAGTCCAGTCGGAGAAATACATGTACCAAATGATTTAACTCATGTGTGGAGTACGATAACAAAGAAAAACTGAAGGAAGAAACAGCAGCATATACACAGTACCCGAGAGTGGACTAAGAGTTACCAAAGAGAAAGGGACTGGGTAGTGTTTGTGGGAAGGGATTGATAAGGGCGGGGAAAAAGAATGGGGGCATTAGGATTAGCATGAATAATGTGTAGGGTGAAGGGTCATTGGGAGGGCTATACAACACAGAGAAGACAAGTAGTGATTCTAGAGCATCTTACGACACGCTGACGGACAGCGACTGAAACTGGGATTTGGCGAGGACTTGGTGAAGGGGTTAGACTAGTTAACATATTGTTCTGCATGTGATTGTATATTAATGAGAACAAAAAAGATTTCAAAGTGCAGTAAGAGCCTAGCTATCAAATATCAGAATAAAAGTACAGGCTTTCACTGCTCCAATCAAAAGACACAGGGTTAGAAGAACTGATGAAAACTCAAGATCACCTAAGTGCTCCCTTACTGGAGACTCACTTGTGATCCAAGGACACAGACAAACTACAAGCTGAAGGGGCGGGGACAGGTACCCTATACAAGTGAATCTTTGAAACAAAGAAACAAATGGATTCTGTTTGAGACCCCAGAGACAGTCACTAGAAAATAGTCCTACCTAGCCACCGTGAATTCCTTTTGTTTGGTATCAGCAGTGCCCAGGTATAGATTTAGTGGTACTGCAATGTCCTTCTCATTTTTCTCACATCAACAAATGAATTGCTGTAATAATATGCGTCTGGGCTTTTGAAATCACTGGGTTTTATGATATCCACGATTGTAAAGAAGTAATAACCACATAAAGAGGGAAGTTTGGACACTCAACCAAACACGTCTCTCCACAACACACACTTTGCTCCCAAATGCTCCTGTCTAGAAATAGGTGTTCCTTTTTATTTGTCCCTCCTCCTCTCAGTGGTGAACATGCCAATGTCCCTCAAACATGGTGGTGAGTAAAGCACCAAGTATACTTTTCTGTCTACAACAGGCCCAGAGGAAGTATAATTGGGGTCTTCAGTGAGGACTTAGTCAATGAATGTGGCTAAGTACAGTTAGCAAGCGAGAAGGAGGTTTAAGAGGACAGAGGACAGAGATACGGGTTCAAGTCCCTGCACCACCATTTACTGGTTTTGTAAGCACACGCGGCTGATTCGTTCTGCAATTGTCTCAGTGAGCCCAGTGCTCTCCCTACGGCCTAGTGACCTTGCAATGTTTTTGAAAGCATAATGTAGGGAAGTGACATAGTTGATGTAGTTAACTGTTCTGTACATAAGGATAGATGGACAGACAGAAAGAAGATTGTTTCATAGATAGACAGATAGATAGATGACAGATGATCGATAGATTATACACATGATAGAAGACAGGAAGCTAGATAGATGGATAGATAAATAGAGAGGATAGAGAGATAGAAAGAAGGATATATAGAAAGATAGATAGATATACAGACAGACAGAGCGATAGATAGATACAGATACATATCGATTGACACAAAGCTGTTGCTCATAACCAGGAGATGAATGGTGAAATCACATAGCTAAACTACAAACAAAAAGGAAGAATGAAATCCAGTTTACAAAGTGCAGTAAGCAGCCATAAGAAGAAAACAAATCCTACCATTTGCAATGACGTGGATGGAGCTAGACAGTAGTATGTTCAGAAAAATAGGTCAGGCGGAGAAAGACAATATCAAATGATATCACTCATGTGTGGAGTATAACAACAAAGAGAAACTGAAGGAAAAAAACAGCAGGATACTCACAGAACCCGAGAGTTGACTAAAAGTTGCCAAAGGGAAAAGGACTGCACAGGGTGGTTCTGAAGGGAGGGATAAGTGTGGGGAGAAAGATTGGGGGCATTAGGATTACCATGTATATTGCGTGGGGTCGCGCGGGACATGGGGAGTGCTGTACAACACAGAGAAGACTAGTAGAGGTTATATAGCATCTTACTACTCCATGATTGACAGCGACTGTATCGGTATCTTTGAAGGGGTACATGCTGAAGGGGTTTAAAGCATCCAAATATGCTGATGGACAGCGACTTTAAGAGGTTTTTGCTGGTGGACTTGGATAAGGGGGAGCATAGTAAACATAATGTTCTTCACGTGATTGTAGATTAATGATAACAAAAAAATTTTTTAAGTGCAATAAGGGCACAGCACTGAATCATCAGAATAAAAGGTCAGGCTCTGAGTGCTGCAAACAAAAGACACAGGGTTAAAAGAACGGATGGAAACTCAAGAAACCTACGTGCTTCCTTACAGGAGACTCACTTGAGATCCAAGGACAAAGACAAACTACAAGCTGAAGGTGTGGGGACAAGTACCCTACACGAGTGAAACTGAAAAACAAACAATCAAACAAATGGATTCTGTTTGAGCCCCCAGAGACAGTCAGTAGCAAATAGCACTATCTGGCCTCCGTGAATCCTTTTTGTTGGTTTTCAGCAAGGCCCAGCCATAGATTTAGTGGTGGAGCAACGTCCTTCTCATTTTCTCTCACCTCAACAACTGGGTTGCTGAAATAATAAGAATCTGGGCCTTTGAAATCTGTGGGTTTTATGATCTTCACGAATGTGAAGTAATAACCACCTAAAGAGGGAAGTTTGGACACTCAAATAAATATGTCACTCCACAATACACTCTTAGCTCCCAACTGCTCCTGTCTAGAAATTGGTGTTCCTTTTAATTTGACCCTCCATCCTATCAGTGGTGTTCACATAGATGTCCTTCAAACATGGTGGTGAGCAAAGCAACAATTTTACGTTTCTGTCGTCCACAGGCCCAGAGGAAGGATACTTGTGGTCTTCAGGGAGCACTTAGTGAATGAATGTGGCTATATACAGACAGGAAGTGAGAAGGAGATGAAAGAGGACAGAGGATAGAGACACGGGTTCAAGTCCCTGCACAACCATTTCCTGGTTTTGTAGGTACACTCGGCCGACACGACCTGCAAGTGTCTCGGTGAACCCAGTACTCTCCCTACAGCCTAGTTACCTTGCAGGATTTTTGGAAGCATAATGTAGGAAAGTGACATAGGATATGTGGTTACCTGTTCTGTACACAAGGACAGATGGGCAGACAGAAAGATGATTGATTGATTGATTGATTGATTGATAGACAGACAGATAGATAGATATAGGTTCATATCCATTAACACAAAGCTATTGCTCATAACCATGAGAGCAATGGTTGAAGCACATAGCAAACTACAAACGAAAAAGAAGAATAAAATCCAGTTTAAAAAGTGCAGTAAGCAGCCATAAGAAGAAAACAAATCCTATCATTGGCAATAACTTCGATGGAGCTAGAGGGTATTATGCTCAGTCAAATAGTCCAGTCGGAGAAATACATGTACCAAATGATTTAACTCATGTGTGGAGTACGATAACAAAGAAAAACTGAAGGAAGAAACAGCAGCATATACACAGTACCCGAGAGTGGACTAAGAGTTACCAAAGAGAAAGGGACTGGGTAGTGTTTGTGGGAAGGGATTGATAAGGGCGGGGAAAAAGAATGGGGGCATTAGGATTAGCATGAATAATGTGTAGGGTGAAGGGTCATTGGGAGGGCTATACAACACAGAGAAGACAAGTAGTGATTCTAGAGCATCTTACGACACGCTGACGGACAGCGACTGAAACTGGGATTTGGCGAGGACTTGGTGAAGGGGTTAGACTAGTTAACATATTGTTCTGCATGTGATTGTATATTAATGAGAACAAAAAAAATTTCAAAGTGCAGTAAGAGCCTAGCTATCAAATATCAGAATAAAAGTACAGGCTTTCACTCTCCAATCAAAAGACACAGGGTTAGAAGAACTGATGAAAACTCAAGATCACCTAAGTGCTCCCTTACTGGAGACTCACTTGTGATCCAAGGACACAGACAAACTACAAGCTGAAGGGGCGGGGACAGGTACCCTATACAAGTGAATCTTTGAAACAAAGAAACAAATGGATTCTGTTTGAGACCCCAGAGACAGTCACTAGAAAATAGTCCTACCTAGCCACCGTGAATTCCTTTTGTTTGGTATCAGCAGTGCCCAGGTATAGATTTAGTGGTACTGCAATGTCCTTCTCATTTTTCTCACATCAACAAATGAATTGCTGTAATAATATGCGTCTGGGCTTTTGAAATCACTGGGTTTTATGATATCCACGATTGTAAAGAAGTAATAACCACATAAAGAGGGAAGTTTGGACACTCAACCAAACACGTCTCTCCACAACACACACTTTGCTCCCAAATGCTCCTGTCTAGAAATAGGTGTTCCTTTTTATTTGTCCCTCCTCCTATCAGTGGTGAACATGCCAATGTCCCTCAAACATGGTGGTGAGTAAAGCACCAAGTATACTTTTCTGTCTACAACAGGCCCAGAGGAAGTATAATTGGGGTCTTCAGTGAGGACTTAGTCAATGAATGTGGCTAAATACAGTTAGCAAGCGAGAAGGAGGTTTAAGAGGACAGAGGACAGAGATACGGGTTCAAGTCCCTGCACCACCATTTACTGGTTTTGTAAGCACACGCGGCTGATTCGTTCTGCAATTGTCTCAGTGAGCCCAGTGCTCTCCCTACGGCCTAGTGACCTTGCAATGTTTTTGAAAGCATAATGTAGGGAAGTGACATAGTTGATGTAGTTAACTGTTCTGTACATAAGGATAGATGGACAGACAGAAAGAAGATTGTTTCATAGATAGACAGATAGATAGATGACAGATGATCGATAGATTATACACATGATAGAAGACAGGAAGCTAGATAGATGGATAGATAAATAGAGAGGATAGAGAGATAGAAAGAAGGATATATAGAAAGATAGATAGATATACAGACAGACAGAGCGATAGATAGATACAGATACATATCGATTGACACAAAGCTGTTGCTCATAACCAGGAGATGAATGGTGAAATCACATAGCTAAACTACAAACAAAAAGGAAGAATGAAATCCAGTTTACAAAGTGCAGTAAGCAGCCATAAGAAGAAAACAAATCCTACCATTTGCAATGACGTGGATGGAGCTAGACAGTAGTATGTTCAGAAAAATAGGTCAGGCGGAGAAAGACAATATCAAATGATATCACTCATGTGTGGAGTATAACAACAAAGAGAAACTGAAGGAAAAAAACAGCAGGATACTCACAGAACCCGAGAGTTGACTAAAAGTTGCCAAAGGGAAAAGGACTGCACAGGGTGGTTCTGAAGGGAGGGATAAGTGTGGGGAGAAAGATTGGGGGCATTAGGATTACCATGTATATTGCGTGGGGTTGCGCGGGACATGGGGAGTGCTGTACAACACAGAGAAGACTAGTAGAGGTTATATAGCATCTTACTACTCCATGATTGACAGCGACTGTATCGGTGTCTTTGAAGGGGTACATGCTGAAGGGGTTTAAAGCATCCAACTATGCTGATGGACAGCGACTTTAAGAGGTTTTTGCTGGTGGACTTGGATAAGGGGGAGCATAGTAAACATAATGTTCTTCACGTGATTGTAGATTAATGATAACAAAAAAAATTTTTTAAGTGCAATAAGGGCACAGCACTGAATCATCAGAATAAAAGGTCAGGCTCTGAGTGCTGCAAACAAAAGACACAGGGTTAAAAGAACGGATGAAAACTCAAGAAACCTACGTGCTTCCTTACAGGAGACTCACTTGAGATCCAAGGACAAAGACAAACTACAAGCTGAAGGTGTGGGGACAAGTACCCTACACGAGTGAAACTGAAAAACAAACAATCAAACAAATGGATTCTGTTTGAGCCCCCAGAGACAGTCAGTAGCAAATAGCACTATCTGGCCACCGTGAATCCTTTTTGTTGGTTTTCAGCAAGGCCCAGCCATAGATTTAGTGGTGGAGCAACGTCCTTCTCATTTTCTCTCACCTCAACAACTGGGTTGCTGAAATAATAAGAATCTGGGCCTTTGAAATCTGTGGGTTTTATGATCTTCACGAATGTGAAGTAATAACCACCTAAAGAGGGAAGTTTGGACACTCAAATAAATATGTCACTCCACAATACACTCTTAGCTCCCAACTGCTCCTGTCTAGAAATTGGTGTTCCTTTTAATTTGACCCTCCATCCTATCAGTGGTGTTCACATAGATGTCCTTCAAACATGGTGGTGAGCAAAGCAACAATTTTACGTTTCTGTCGTCCACAGGCCCAGAGGAAGGATACTTGTGGTCTTCAGGGAGCACTTAGTGAATGAATGTGGCTATATACAGACAGGAAGTGAGAAGGAGATGAAAGAGGACAGAGGATAGAGACACGGGTTCAAGTCCCTGCACAACCATTTCCTGGTTTTGTAGGTACACTCGGCCGACACGACCTGCAAGTGTCTCGGTGAACCCAGTACTCTCCCTACAGCCTAGTTACCTTGCAGGATTTTTGGAAGCATAATGTAGGAAAGTGACATAGGATATGTGGTTACCTGTTCTGTACACAAGGACAGATGGGCAGACAGAAAGATGATTGATTGATTGATTGATTGATTGATAGACAGACAGATAGATAGATATAGGTTCATATCCATTAACACAAAGCTATTGCTCATAACCATGAGAGCAATGGTTGAAGCACATAGCAAACTACAAACGAAAAAGAAGAATAAAATCCAGTTTAAAAAGTGCAGTAAGCAGCCATAAGAAGAAAACAAATCCTATCATTGGCAATAACTTCGATGGAGCTAGAGGGTATTATGCTCAGTCAAATAGTCCAGTCGGAGAAATACATGTACCAAATGATTTAACTCATGTGTGGAGTACGATAACAAAGAAAAACTGAAGGAAGAAACAGCAGCATATACACAGTACCCGAGAGTGGACTAAGAGTTACCAAAGAGAAAGGGACTGGGTAGTGTTTGTGGGAAGGGATTGATAAGGGCGGGGAAAAAGAATGGGGGCATTAGGATTAGCATGAATAATGTGTAGGGTGAAGGGTCATTGGGAGGGCTATACAACACAGAGAAGACAAGTAGTGATTCTAGAGCATCTTACGACACGCTGACGGACAGCGACTGAAACTGGGATTTGGCGAGGACTTGGTGAAGGGGTTAGACTAGTTAACATATTGTTCTGCATGTGATTGTATATTAATGAGAACAAAAAAGATTTCAAAGTGCAGTAAGAGCCTAGCTATCAAATATCAGAATAAAAGTACAGGCTTTCACTGCTCCAATCAAAAGACACAGGGTTAGAAGAACTGATGAAAACTCAAGATCACCTAAGTGCTCCCTTACTGGAGACTCACTTGTGATCCAAGGACACAGACAAACTACAAGCTGAAGGGGCGGGGACAGGTACCCTATACAAGTGAATCTTTGAAACAAAGAAACAAATGGATTCTGTTTGAGACCCCAGAGACAGTCACTAGAAAATAGTCCTACCTAGCCACCGTGAATTCCTTTTGTTTGGTATCAGCAGTGCCCAGGTATAGATTTAGTGGTACTGCAATGTCCTTCTCATTTTTCTCACATCAACAAATGAATTGCTGTAATAATATGCGTCTGGGCTTTTGAAATCACTGGGTTTTATGATATCCACGATTGTAAAGAAGTAATAACCACATAAAGAGGGAAGTTTGGACACTCAACCAAACACGTCTCTCCACAACACACACTTTGCTCCCAAATGCTCCTGTCTAGAAATAGGTGTTCCTTTTTATTTGTCCCTCCTCCTCTCAGTGGTGAACATGCCAATGTCCCTCAAACATGGTGGTGAGTAAAGCACCAAGTATACTTTTCTGTCTACAACAGGCCCAGAGGAAGTATAATTGGGGTCTTCAGTGAGGACTTAGTCAATGAATGTGGCTAAGTACAGTTAGCAAGCGAGAAGGAGGTTTAAGAGGACAGAGGACAGAGATACGGGTTCAAGTCCCTGCACCACCATTTACTGGTTTTGTAAGCACACGCGGCTGATTCGTTCTGCAATTGTCTCAGTGAGCCCAGTGCTCTCCCTACGGCCTAGTGACCTTGCAATGTTTTTGAAAGCATAATGTAGGGAAGTGACATAGTTGATGTAGTTAACTGTTCTGTACATAAGGATAGATGGACAGACAGAAAGAAGATTGTTTCATAGATAGACAGATAGATAGATGACAGATGATCGATAGATTATACACATGATAGAAGACAGGAAGCTAGATAGATGGATAGATAAATAGAGAGGATAGAGAGATAGAAAGAAGGATATATAGAAAGATAGATAGATATACAGACAGACAGAGCGATAGATAGATACAGATACATATCGATTGACACAAAGCTGTTGCTCATAACCAGGAGATGAATGGTGAAATCACATAGCTAAACTACAAACAAAAAGGAAGAATGAAATCCAGTTTACAAAGTGCAGTAAGCAGCCATAAGAAGAAAACAAATCCTACCATTTGCAATGACGTGGATGGAGCTAGACAGTAGTATGTTCAGAAAAATAGGTCAGGCGGAGAAAGACAATATCAAATGATATCACTCATGTGTGGAGTATAACAACAAAGAGAAACTGAAGGAAAAAAACAGCAGGATACTCACAGAACCCGAGAGTTGACTAAAAGTTGCCAAAGGGAAAAGGACTGCACAGGGTGGTTCTGAAGGGAGGGATAAGTGTGGGGAGAAAGATTGGGGGCATTAGGATTACCATGTATATTGCGTGGGGTCGCGCGGGACATGGGGAGTGCTGTACAACACAGAGAAGACTAGTAGAGGTTATATAGCATCTTACTACTCCATGATTGACAGCGACTGTATCGGTATCTTTGAAGGGGTACATGCTGAAGGGGTTTAAAGCATCCAAATATGCTGATGGACAGCGACTTTAAGAGGTTTTTGCTGGTGGACTTGGATAAGGGGGAGCATAGTAAACATAATGTTCTTCACGTGATTGTAGATTAATGATAACAAAAAAATTTTTTAAGTGCAATAAGGGCACAGCACTGAATCATCAGAATAAAAGGTCAGGCTCTGAGTGCTGCAAACAAAAGACACAGGGTTAAAAGAACGGATGGAAACTCAAGAAACCTACGTGCTTCCTTACAGGAGACTCACTTGAGATCCAAGGACAAAGACAAACTACAAGCTGAAGGTGTGGGGACAAGTACCCTACACGAGTGAAACTGAAAAACAAACAATCAAACAAATGGATTCTGTTTGAGCCCCCAGAGACAGTCAGTAGCAAATAGCACTATCTGGCCTCCGTGAATCCTTTTTGTTGGTTTTCAGCAAGGCCCAGCCATAGATTTAGTGGTGGAGCAACGTCCTTCTCATTTTCTCTCACCTCAACAACTGGGTTGCTGAAATAATAAGAATCTGGGCCTTTGAAATCTGTGGGTTTTATGATCTTCACGAATGTGAAGTAATAACCACCTAAAGAGGGAAGTTTGGACACTCAAATAAATATGTCACTCCACAATACACTCTTAGCTCCCAACTGCTCCTGTCTAGAAATTGGTGTTCCTTTTAATTTGACCCTCCATCCTATCAGTGGTGTTCACATAGATGTCCTTCAAACATGGTGGTGAGCAAAGCAACAATTTTACGTTTCTGTCGTCCACAGGCCCAGAGGAAGGATACTTGTGGTCTTCAGGGAGCACTTAGTGAATGAATGTGGCTATATACAGACAGGAAGTGAGAAGGAGATGAAAGAGGACAGAGGATAGAGACACGGGTTCAAGTCCCTGCACAACCATTTCCTGGTTTTGTAGGTACACTCGGCCGACACGACCTGCAAGTGTCTCGGTGAACCCAGTACTCTCCCTACAGCCTAGTTACCTTGCAGGATTTTTGGAAGCATAATGTAGGAAAGTGACATAGGATATGTGGTTACCTGTTCTGTACACAAGGACAGATGGGCAGACAGAAAGATGATTGATTGATTGATTGATTGATTGATAGACAGACAGATAGATAGATATAGGTTCATATCCATTAACACAAAGCTATTGCTCATAACCATGAGAGCAATGGTTGAAGCACATAGCAAACTACAAACGAAAAAGAAGAATAAAATCCAGTTTAAAAAGTGCAGTAAGCAGCCATAAGAAGAAAACAAATCCTATCATTGGCAATAACTTCGATGGAGCTAGAGGGTATTATGCTCAGTCAAATAGTCCAGTCGGAGAAATACATGTACCAAATGATTTAACTCATGTGTGGAGTACGATAACAAAGAAAAACTGAAGGAAGAAACAGCAGCATATACACAGTACCCGAGAGTGGACTAAGAGTTACCAAAGAGAAAGGGACTGGGTAGTGTTTGTGGGAAGGGATTGATAAGGGCGGGGAAAAAGAATGGGGGCATTAGGATTAGCATGAATAATGTGTAGGGTGAAGGGTCATTGGGAGGGCTATACAACACAGAGAAGACAAGTAGTGATTCTAGAGCATCTTACGACACGCTGACGGACAGCGACTGAAACTGGGATTTGGCGAGGACTTGGTGAAGGGGTTAGACTAGTTAACATATTGTTCTGCATGTGATTGTATATTAATGAGAACAAAAAAAATTTCAAAGTGCAGTAAGAGCCTAGCTATCAAATATCAGAATAAAAGTACAGGCTTTCACTCTCCAATCAAAAGACACAGGGTTAGAAGAACTGATGAAAACTCAAGATCACCTAAGTGCTCCCTTACTGGAGACTCACTTGTGATCCAAGGACACAGACAAACTACAAGCTGAAGGGGCGGGGACAGGTACCCTATACAAGTGAATCTTTGAAACAAAGAAACAAATGGATTCTGTTTGAGACCCCAGAGACAGTCACTAGAAAATAGTCCTACCTAGCCACCGTGAATTCCTTTTGTTTGGTATCAGCAGTGCCCAGGTATAGATTTAGTGGTACTGCAATGTCCTTCTCATTTTTCTCACATCAACAAATGAATTGCTGTAATAATATGCGTCTGGGCTTTTGAAATCACTGGGTTTTATGATATCCACGATTGTAAAGAAGTAATAACCACATAAAGAGGGAAGTTTGGACACTCAACCAAACACGTCTCTCCACAACACACACTTTGCTCCCAAATGCTCCTGTCTAGAAATAGGTGTTCCTTTTTATTTGTCCCTCCTCCTATCAGTGGTGAACATGCCAATGTCCCTCAAACATGGTGGTGAGTAAAGCACCAAGTATACTTTTCTGTCTACAACAGGCCCAGAGGAAGTATAATTGGGGTCTTCAGTGAGGACTTAGTCAATGAATGTGGCTAAATACAGTTAGCAAGCGAGAAGGAGGTTTAAGAGGACAGAGGACAGAGATACGGGTTCAAGTCCCTGCACCACCATTTACTGGTTTTGTAAGCACACGCGGCTGATTCGTTCTGCAATTGTCTCAGTGAGCCCAGTGCTCTCCCTACGGCCTAGTGACCTTGCAATGTTTTTGAAAGCATAATGTAGGGAAGTGACATAGTTGATGTAGTTAACTGTTCTGTACATAAGGATAGATGGACAGACAGAAAGAAGATTGTTTCATAGATAGACAGATAGATAGATGACAGATGATCGATAGATTATACACATGATAGAAGACAGGAAGCTAGATAGATGGATAGATAAATAGAGAGGATAGAGAGATAGAAAGAAGGATATATAGAAAGATAGATAGATATACAGACAGACAGAGCGATAGATAGATACAGATACATATCGATTGACACAAAGCTGTTGCTCATAACCAGGAGATGAATGGTGAAATCACATAGCTAAACTACAAACAAAAAGGAAGAATGAAATCCAGTTTACAAAGTGCAGTAAGCAGCCATAAGAAGAAAACAAATCCTACCATTTGCAATGACGTGGATGGAGCTAGACAGTAGTATGTTCAGAAAAATAGGTCAGGCGGAGAAAGACAATATCAAATGATATCACTCATGTGTGGAGTATAACAACAAAGAGAAACTGAAGGAAAAAAACAGCAGGATACTCACAGAACCCGAGAGTTGACTAAAAGTTGCCAAAGGGAAAAGGACTGCACAGGGTGGTTCTGAAGGGAGGGATAAGTGTGGGGAGAAAGATTGGGGGCATTAGGATTACCATGTATATTGCGTGGGGTCGCGCGGGACATGGGGAGTGCTGTACAACACAGAGAAGACTAGTAGAGGTTATATAGCATCTTACTACTCCATGATTGACAGCGACTGTATCGGTGTCTTTGAAGGGGTACATGCTGAAGGGGTTTAAAGCATCCAACTATGCTGATGGACAGCGACTTTAAGAGGTTTTTGCTGGTGGACTTGGATAAGGGGGAGCATAGTAAACATAATGTTCTTCACGTGATTGTAGATTAATGATAACAAAAAAAATTTCTTAAGTGCAATAAGGGCACAGCACTGAATCATCAGAATAAAAGGTCAGGCTCTGAGTGCTGCAAACAAAAGACACAGGGTTAAAAGAACGGATGAAAACTCAAGAAACCTACGTGCTTCCTTACAGGAGACTCACTTGAGATCCAAGGACAAAGACAAACTACAAGCTGAAGGTGTGGGGACAAGTACCCTACACGAGTGAAACTGAAAAACAAACAATCAAACAAATGGATTCTGTTTGAGCCCCCAGAGACAGTCAGTAGCAAATAGCACTATCTGGCCACCGTGAATCCTTTTTGTTGGTTTTCAGCAAGGCCCAGCCATAGATTTAGTGGTGGAGCAACGTCCTTCTCATTTTCTCTCACCTCAACAACTGGGTTGCTGAAATAATAAGAATCTGGGCCTTTGAAATCTGTGGGTTTTATGATCTTCACGAATGTGAAGTAATAACCACCTAAAGAGGGAAGTTTGGACACTCAAATAAATATGTCACTCCACAATACACTCTTAGCTCCCAACTGCTCCTGTCTAGAAATTGGTGTTCCTTTTAATTTGACCCTCCATCCTATCAGTGGTGTTCACATAGATGTCCTTCAAACATGGTGGTGAGCAAAGCAACAATTTTACGTTTCTGTCGTCCACAGGCCCAGAGGAAGGATACTTGTGGTCTTCAGGGAGCACTTAGTGAATGAATGTGGCTATATACAGACAGGAAGTGAGAAGGAGATGAAAGAGGACAGAGGATAGAGACACGGGTTCAAGTCCCTGCACAACCATTTCCTGGTTTTGTAGGTACACTCGGCCGACACGACCTGCAAGTGTCTCGGTGAACCCAGTACTCTCCCTACAGCCTAGTTACCTTGCAGGATTTTTGGAAGCATAATGTAGGAAAGTGACATAGGATATGTGGTTACCTGTTCTGTACACAAGGACAGATGGGCAGACAGAAAGATGATTGATTGATTGATTGATTGATTGATAGACAGACAGATAGATAGATATAGGTTCATATCCATTAACACAAAGCTATTGCTCATAACCATGAGAGCAATGGTTGAAGCACATAGCAAACTACAAACGAAAAAGAAGAATAAAATCCAGTTTAAAAAGTGCAGTAAGCAGCCATAAGAAGAAAACAAATCCTATCATTGGCAATAACTTGGATGGAGCTAGAGGGTATTATGCTCAGTCAAATAGTCCAGTCGGAGAAATACATGTACCAAATGATTTAACTCATGTGTGGAGCACGATAACAAAGAAAAACTGAAGGATGAAACAGCAGCATATACACAGTACCCGAGAGTGGACTAAGAGTTACCAAAGAGAATGGGACTGGGTAGTGTTTGTGGGAAGGGATTGATGAGGGCGGGGAAAAAGAATGGGGGCATTAGGATTAGCATGAATAATGTGTAGGGTGAAGGGTCATTGGGAGGGCTATACAACACAGAGAAGACAAGTAGTGATTCTAGAGCATCTTACGACACGCTGACGGACAGCGACTGAAACTGGGATTTGGCGAGGACTTGGTGAAGGGGTTAGACTAGTTAACATATTGTTCTGCATGTGATTGTATATTAATGAGAACAAAAAAAATTTCAAAGTGCAGTAAGAGCCTAGCTATCAAATATCAGAATAAAAGTACAGGCTTTCACTCTCCAATCAAAAGACACAGGGTTAGAAGAACTGATGAAAACTCAAGATCACCTAAGTGCTCCCTTACTGGAGACTCACTTGTGATCCAAGGACACAGACAAACTACAAGCTGAAGGGGCGGGGACAGGTACCCTATACAAGTGAATCTTTGAAACAAAGAAACAAATGGATTCTGTTTGAGACCCCAGAGACAGTCACTAGAAAATAGTCCTACCTAGCCACCGTGAATTCCTTTTGTTTGGTATCAGCAGTGCCCAGGTATAGATTTAGTGGTACTGCAATGTCCTTCTCATTTTTCTCACATCAACAAATGAATTGCTGTAATAATATGCGTCTGGGCTTTTGAAATCACTGGGTTTTATGATATCCACGATTGTAAAGAAGTAATAACCACATAAAGAGGGAAGTTTGGACACTCAACCAAACACGTCTCTCCACAACACACACTTTGCTCCCAAATGCTCCTGTCTAGAAATAGGTGTTCCTTTTTATTTGTCCCTCCTCCTATCAGTGGTGAACATGCCAATGTCCCTCAAACATGGTGGTGAGTAAAGCACCAAGTATACTTTTCTGTCTACAACAGGCCCAGAGGAAGTATAATTGGGGTCTTCAGTGAGGACTTAGTCAATGAATGTGGCTAAATACAGTTAGCAAGCGAGAAGGAGGTTTAAGAGGACAGAGGACAGAGATACGGGTTCAAGTCCCTGCACCACCATTTACTGGTTTTGTAAGCACACGCGGCTGATTCGTTCTGCAATTGTCTCAGTGAGCCCAGTGCTCTCCCTACGGCCTAGTGACCTTGCAATGTTTTTGAAAGCATAATGTAGGGAAGTGACATAGTTGATGTAGTTAACTGTTCTGTACATAAGGATAGATGGACAGACAGAAAGAAGATTGTTTCATAGATAGACAGATAGATAGATGACAGATGATCGATAGATTATACACATGATAGAAGACAGGAAGCTAGATAGATGGATAGATAAATAGAGAGGATAGAGAGATAGAAAGAAGGATATATAGAAAGATAGATAGATATACAGACAGACAGAGCGATAGATAGATACAGATACATATCGATTGACACAAAGCTGTTGCTCATAACCAGGAGATGAATGGTGAAATCACATAGCTAAACTACAAACAAAAAGGAAGAATGAAATCCAGTTTACAAAGTGCAGTAAGCAGCCATAAGAAGAAAACAAATCCTACCATTTGCAATGACGTGGATGGAGCTAGACAGTAGTATGTTCAGAAAAATAGGTCAGGCGGAGAAAGACAATATCAAATGATATCACTCATGTGTGGAGTATAACAACAAAGAGAAACTGAAGGAAAAAAACAGCAGGATACTCACAGAACCCGAGAGTTGACTAAAAGTTGCCAAAGGGAAAAGGACTGCACAGGGTGGTTCTGAAGGGAGGGATAAGTGTGGGGAGAAAGATTGGGGGCATTAGGATTACCATGTATATTGCGTGGGGTCGCGCGGGACATGGGGAGTGCTGTACAACACAGAGAAGACTAGTAGAGGTTATATAGCATCTTACTACTCCATGATTGACAGCGACTGTATCGGTATCTTTGAAGGGGTACATGCTGAAGGGGTTTAAAGCATCCAAATATGCTGATGGACAGCGACTTTAAGAGGTTTTTGCTGGTGGACTTGGATAAGGGGGAGCATAGTAAACATAATGTTCTTCACGTGATTGTAGATTAATGATAACAAAAAAATTTTTTAAGTGCAATAAGGGCACAGCACTGAATCATCAGAATAAAAGGTCAGGCTCTGAGTGCTGCAAACAAAAGACACAGGGTTAAAAGAACGGATGGAAACTCAAGAAACCTACGTGCTTCCTTACAGGAGACTCACTTGAGATCCAAGGACAAAGACAAACTACAAGCTGAAGGTGTGGGGACAAGTACCCTACACGAGTGAAACTGAAAAACAAACAATCAAACAAATGGATTCTGTTTGAGCCCCCAGAGACAGTCAGTAGCAAATAGCACTATCTGGCCTCCGTGAATCCTTTTTGTTGGTTTTCAGCAAGGCCCAGCCATAGATTTAGTGGTGGAGCAACGTCCTTCTCATTTTCTCTCACCTCAACAACTGGGTTGCTGAAATAATAAGAATCTGGGCCTTTGAAATCTGTGGGTTTTATGATCTTCACGAATGTGAAGTAATAACCACCTAAAGAGGGAAGTTTGGACACTCAAATAAATATGTCACTCCACAATACACTCTTAGCTCCCAACTGCTCCTGTCTAGAAATTGGTGTTCCTTTTAATTTGACCCTCCATCCTATCACTGGTGTTCACATAGATGTCCTTCAAACATGGTGGTGAGCAAAGCAACAATTTTACGTTTCTGTCGTCCACAGGCCCAGAGGAAGGATACTTGTGGTCTTCAGGGAGCACTTAGTGAATGAATGTGGCTATATACAGACAGGAAGTGAGAAGGAGATGAAAGAGGACAGAGGATAGAGACACGGGTTCAAGTCCCTGCACAACCATTTCCTGGTTTTGTAGGTACACTCGGCCGACACGACCTGCAAGTGTCTCGGTGAACCCAGTACTCTCCCTACAGCCTAGTTACCTTGCAGGATTTTTGGAAGCATAATGTAGGAAAGTGACATAGGATATGTGGTTACCTGTTCTGTACACAAGGACAGATGGGCAGACAGAAAGATGATTGATTGATTGATTGATTGATTGATAGACAGACAGATAGATAGATATAGGTTCATATCCATTAACACAAAGCTATTGCTCATAACCATGAGAGCAATGGTTGAAGCACATAGCAAACTACAAACGAAAAAGAAGAATAAAATCCAGTTTAAAAAGTGCAGTAAGCAGCCATAAGAAGAAAACAAATCCTATCATTGGCAATAACTTCGATGGAGCTAGAGGGTATTATGCTCAGTCAAATAGTCCAGTCGGAGAAATACATGTACCAAATGATTTAACTCATGTGTGGAGTACGATAACAAAGAAAAACTGAAGGAAGAAACAGCAGCATATACACAGTACCCGAGAGTGGACTAAGAGTTACCAAAGAGAAAGGGACTGGGTAGTGTTTGTGGGAAGGGATTGATAAGGGCGGGGAAAAAGAATGGGGGCATTAGGATTAGCATGAATAATGTGTAGGGTGAAGGGTCATTGGGAGGGCTATACAACACAGAGAAGACAAGTAGTGATTCTAGAGCATCTTACGACACGCTGACGGACAGCGACTGAAACTGGGATTTGGCGAGGACTTGGTGAAGGGGTTAGACTAGTTAACATATTGTTCTGCATGTGATTGTATATTAATGAGAACAAAAAAAATTTCAAAGTGCAGTAAGAGCCTAGCTATCAAATATCAGAATAAAAGTACAGGCTTTCACTCTCCAATCAAAAGACACAGGGTTAGAAGAACTGATGAAAACTCAAGATCACCTAAGTGCTCCCTTACTGGAGACTCACTTGTGATCCAAGGACACAGACAAACTACAAGCTGAAGGGGCGGGGACAGGTACCCTATACAAGTGAATCTTTGAAACAAAGAAACAAATGGATTCTGTTTGAGACCCCAGAGACAGTCACTAGAAAATAGTCCTACCTAGCCACCGTGAATTCCTTTTGTTTGGTATCAGCAGTGCCCAGGTATAGATTTAGTGGTACTGCAATGTCCTTCTCATTTTTCTCACATCAACAAATGAATTGCTGTAATAATATGCGTCTGGGCTTTTGAAATCACTGGGTTTTATGATATCCACGATTGTAAAGAAGTAATAACCACATAAAGAGGGAAGTTTGGACACTCAACCAAACACGTCTCTCCACAACACACACTTTGCTCCCAAATGCTCCTGTCTAGAAATAGGTGTTCCTTTTTATTTGTCCCTCCTCCTATCAGTGGTGAACATGCCAATGTCCCTCAAACATGGTGGTGAGTAAAGCACCAAGTATACTTTTCTGTCTACAACAGGCCCAGAGGAAGTATAATTGGGGTCTTCAGTGAGGACTTAGTCAATGAATGTGGCTAAATACAGTTAGCAAGCGAGAAGGAGGTTTAAGAGGACAGAGGACAGAGATACGGGTTCAAGTCCCTGCACCACCATTTACTGGTTTTGTAAGCACACGCGGCTGATTCGTTCTGCAATTGTCTCAGTGAGCCCAGTGCTCTCCCTACGGCCTAGTGACCTTGCAATGTTTTTGAAAGCATAATGTAGGGAAGTGACATAGTTGATGTAGTTAACTGTTCTGTACATAAGGATAGATGGACAGACAGAAAGAAGATTGTTTCATAGATAGACAGATAGATAGATGACAGATGATCGATAGATTATACACATGATAGAAGACAGGAAGCTAGATAGATGGATAGATAAATAGAGAGGATAGAGAGATAGAAAGAAGGATATATAGAAAGATAGATAGATATACAGACAGACAGAGCGATAGATAGATACAGATACATATCGATTGACACAAAGCTGTTGCTCATAACCAGGAGATGAATGGTGAAATCACATAGCTAAACTACAAACAAAAAGGAAGAATGAAATCCAGTTTACAAAGTGCAGTAAGCAGCCATAAGAAGAAAACAAATCCTACCATTTGCAATGACGTGGATGGAGCTAGACAGTAGTATGTTCAGAAAAATAGGTCAGGCGGAGAAAGACAATATCAAATGATATCACTCATGTGTGGAGTATAACAACAAAGAGAAACTGAAGGAAAAAAACAGCAGGATACTCACAGAACCCGAGAGTTGACTAAAAGTTGCCAAAGGGAAAAGGACTGCACAGGGTGGTTCTGAAGGGAGGGATAAGTGTGGGGAGAAAGATTGGGGGCATTAGGATTACCATGTATATTGCGTGGGGTTGCGCGGGACATGGGGAGTGCTGTACAACACAGAGAAGACTAGTAGAGGTTATATAGCATCTTACTACTCCATGATTGACAGCGACTGTATCGGTGTCTTTGAAGGGGTACATGCTGAAGGGGTTTAAAGCATCCAACTATGCTGATGGACAGCGACTTTAAGAGGTTTTTGCTGGTGGACTTGGATAAGGGGGAGCATAGTAAACATAATGTTCTTCACGTGATTGTAGATTAATGATAACAAAAAAAATTTCTTAAGTGCAATAAGGGCACAGCACTGAATCATCAGAATAAAAGGTCAGGCTCTGAGTGCTGCAAACAAAAGACACAGGGTTAAAAGAACGGATGAAAACTCAAGAAACCTACGTGCTTCCTTACAGGAGACTCACTTGAGATCCAAGGACAAAGACAAACTACAAGCTGAAGGTGTGGGGACAAGTACCCTACACGAGTGAAACTGAAAAACAAACAATCAAACAAATGGATTCTGTTTGAGCCCCCAGAGACAGTCAGTAGCAAATAGCACTATCTGGCCACCGTGAATCCTTTTTGTTGGTTTTCAGCAAGGCCCAGCCATAGATTTAGTGGTGGAGCAACGTCCTTCTCATTTTCTCTCACCTCAACAACTGGGTTGCTGAAATAATAAGAATCTGGGCCTTTGAAATCTGTGGGTTTTATGATCTTCACGAATGTGAAGTAATAACCACCTAAAGAGGGAAGTTTGGACACTCAAATAAATATGTCACTCCACAATACACTCTTAGCTCCCAACTGCTCCTGTCTAGAAATTGGTGTTCCTTTTAATTTGACCCTCCATCCTATCAGTGGTGTTCACATAGATGTCCTTCAAACATGGTGGTGAGCAAAGCAACAATTTTACGTTTCTGTCGTCCACAGGCCCAGAGGAAGGATACTTGTGGTCTTCAGGGAGCACTTAGTGAATGAATGTGGCTATATACAGACAGGAAGTGAGAAGGAGATGAAAGAGGACAGAGGATAGAGACACGGGTTCAAGTCCCTGCACAACCATTTCCTGGTTTTGTAGGTACACTCGGCCGACACGACCTGCAAGTGTCTCGGTGAACCCAGTACTCTCCCTACAGCCTAGTTACCTTGCAGGATTTTTGGAAGCATAATGTAGGAAAGTGACATAGGATATGTGGTTACCTGTTCTGTACACAAGGACAGATGGGCAGACAGAAAGATGATTGATTGATTGATTGATTGATTGATAGACAGACAGATAGATAGATATAGGTTCATATCCATTAACACAAAGCTATTGCTCATAACCATGAGAGCAATGGTTGAAGCACATAGCAAACTACAAACGAAAAAGAAGAATAAAATCCAGTTTAAAAAGTGCAGTAAGCAGCCATAAGAAGAAAACAAATCCTATCATTGGCAATAACTTGGATGGAGCTAGAGGGTATTATGCTCAGTCAAATAGTCCAGTCGGAGAAATACATGTACCAAATGATTTAACTCATGTGTGGAGCACGATAACAAAGAAAAACTGAAGGATGAAACAGCAGCATATACACAGTACCCGAGAGTGGACTAAGAGTTACCAAAGAGAATGGGACTGGGTAGTGTTTGTGGGAAGGGATTGATGAGGGCGGGGAAAAAGAATGGGGGCATTAGGATTAGCATGAATAATGTGTAGGGTGAAGGGTCATTGGGAGGGCTATACAACACAGAGAAGACAAGTAGTGATTCTAGAGCATCTTACGACACGCTGACGGACAGCGACTGAAACTGGGATTTGGCGAGGACTTGGTGAAGGGGTTAGACTAGTTAACATATTGTTCTGCATGTGATTGTATATTAATGAGAACAAAAAAAATTTCAAAGTGCAGTAAGAGCCTAGCTATCAAATATCAGAATAAAAGTACAGGCTTTCACTCTCCAATCAAAAGACACAGGGTTAGAAGAACTGATGAAAACTCAAGATCACCTAAGTGCTCCCTTACTGGAGACTCACTTGTGATCCAAGGACACAGACAAACTACAAGCTGAAGGGGCGGGGACAGGTACCCTATACAAGTGAATCTTTGAAACAAAGAAACAAATGGATTCTGTTTGAGACCCCAGAGACAGTCACTAGAAAATAGTCCTACCTAGCCACCGTGAATTCCTTTTGTTTGGTATCAGCAGTGCCCAGGTATAGATTTAGTGGTACTGCAATGTCCTTCTCATTTTTCTCACATCAACAAATGAATTGCTGTAATAATATGCGTCTGGGCTTTTGAAATCACTGGGTTTTATGATATCCACGATTGTAAAGAAGTAATAACCACATAAAGAGGGAAGTTTGGACACTCAACCAAACACGTCTCTCCACAACACACACTTTGCTCCCAAATGCTCCTGTCTAGAAATAGGTGTTCCTTTTTATTTGTCCCTCCTCCTATCAGTGGTGAACATGCCAATGTCCCTCAAACATGGTGGTGAGTAAAGCACCAAGTATACTTTTCTGTCTACAACAGGCCCAGAGGAAGTATAATTGGGGTCTTCAGTGAGGACTTAGTCAATGAATGTGGCTAAATACAGTTAGCAAGCGAGAAGGAGGTTTAAGAGGACAGAGGACAGAGATACGGGTTCAAGTCCCTGCACCACCATTTACTGGTTTTGTAAGCACACGCGGCTGATTCGTTCTGCAATTGTCTCAGTGAGCCCAGTGCTCTCCCTACGGCCTAGTGACCTTGCAATGTTTTTGAAAGCATAATGTAGGGAAGTGACATAGTTGATGTAGTTAACTGTTCTGTACATAAGGATAGATGGACAGACAGAAAGAAGATTGTTTCATAGATAGACAGATAGATAGATGACAGATGATCGATAGATTATACACATGATAGAAGACAGGAAGCTAGATAGATGGATAGATAAATAGAGAGGATAGAGAGATAGAAAGAAGGATATATAGAAAGATAGATAGATATACAGACAGACAGAGCGATAGATAGATACAGATACATATCGATTGACACAAAGCTGTTGCTCATAACCAGGAGATGAATGGTGAAATCACATAGCTAAACTACAAACAAAAAGGAAGAATGAAATCCAGTTTACAAAGTGCAGTAAGCAGCCATAAGAAGAAAACAAATCCTACCATTTGCAATGACGTGGATGGAGCTAGACAGTAGTATGTTCAGAAAAATAGGTCAGGCGGAGAAAGACAATATCAAATGATATCACTCATGTGTGGAGTATAACAACAAAGAGAAACTGAAGGAAAAAAACAGCAGGATACTCACAGAACCCGAGAGTTGACTAAAAGTTGCCAAAGGGAAAAGGACTGCACAGGGTGGTTCTGAAGGGAGGGATAAGTGTGGGGAGAAAGATTGGGGGCATTAGGATTACCATGTATATTGCGTGGGGTTGCGCGGGACATGGGGAGTGCTGTACAACACAGAGAAGACTAGTAGAGGTTATATAGCATCTTACTACTCCATGATTGACAGCGACTGTATCGGTGTCTTTGAAGGGGTACATGCTGAAGGGGTTTAAAGCATCCAACTATGCTGATGGACAGCGACTTTAAGAGGTTTTTGCTGGTGGACTTGGATAAGGGGGAGCATAGTAAACATAATGTTCTTCACGTGATTGTAGATTAATGATAACAAAAAAAATTTTTTAAGTGCAATAAGGGCACAGCACTGAATCATCAGAATAAAAGGTCAGGCTCTGAGTGCTGCAAACAAAAGACACAGGGTTAAAAGAACGGATGAAAACTCAAGAAACCTACGTGCTTCCTTACAGGAGACTCACTTGAGATCCAAGGACAAAGACAAACTACAAGCTGAAGGTGTGGGGACAAGTACCCTACACGAGTGAAACTGAAAAACAAACAATCAAACAAATGGATTCTGTTTGAGCCCCCAGAGACAGTCAGTAGCAAATAGCACTATCTGGCCACCGTGAATCCTTTTTGTTTGTTTTCAGCAAGGCCCAGCCATAGATTTAGTGGTGGAGCAACGTCCTTCTCATTTTCTCTCACCTCAACAACTGGGTTGCTGAAATAATAAGAATCTGGGCCTTTGAAATCTGTGGGTTTTATGATCTTCACGAATGTGAAGTAATAACCACCTAAAGAGGGAAGTTTGGACACTCAAATAAATATGTCACTCCACAATACACTCTTAGCTCCCAACTGCTCCTGTCTAGAAATTTTTGTTCCTTTTAATTTGACCCTCCATCCTATCAGTGGTGTTCACATAGATGTCCTTCAAACATGGTGGTGAGCAAAGCAACAATTTTACGTTTCTGTCGTCCACAGGCCCAGAGGAAGGATACTTGTGGTCTTCAGGGAGCACTTAGTGAATGAATGTGGCTATATACAGACAGGAAGTGAGAAGGAGATGAAAGAGGACAGAGGATAGAGACACGGGTTCAAGTCCCTGCACAACCATTTCCTGGTTTTGTAGGTACACTCGGCCGACACGACCTGCAAGTGTCTCGGTGAACCCAGTACTCTCCCTACAGCCTAGTTACCTTGCAGGATTTTTGGAAGCATAATGTAGGAAAGTGACATAGGATATGTGGTTACCTGTTCTGTACACAAGGACAGATGGGCAGACAGAAAGATGATTGATTGATTGATTGATTGATTGATAGACAGACAGATAGATAGATATAGGTTCATATCGATTAACACAAAGCTATTGCTCATAACCATGATAGCAATGGTTGAAGGACATAGCAAACTACAAACGAAAAAGAAGAATAAAATCCAGTTTAAAACGTGCAGTAAGCAGCCATAAGAAGAAAACAAATCCTATCATTGGCAATAACTTGGATGGAGCTAGAGGGTATTATGCTCAGTCAAATAGTCCAGTCGGAGAAATACATGTACCAAATGATTTAACTCATGTGTGGAGTACGATAACAAAGAAAAACTGAAGGAAGAAACAGCAGCATATACACAGTACCCGAGAGTGGACTAAGAGTTACCAAAGAGAAAGGGACTGGGTAGTGTTTGTGGGAAGGGATTGATAAGGGCGGGGAAAAAGAATGGGGGCATTAGGATTAGCATGAATAATGTGTAGGGTGAAGGGTCATTGGGAGGGCTATACAACACAGAGAAGACAAGTAGTGATTCTAGAGCATCTTACGACACGCTGACGGACAGCGACTGAAACTGGGATTTGGCGAGGACTTGGTGAAGGGGTTAGACTAGTTAACATATTGTTCTGCATGTGATTGTATATTAATGAGAACAAAAAAAATTTCAAAGTGCAGTAAGAGCCTAGCTATCAAATATCAGAATAAAAGTACAGGCTTTCACTGCTCCAATCAAAAGACACAGGGTTAGAAGAACTGATGAAAACTCAAGATCACCTAAGTGCTCCCTTACTGGAGACTCACTCGTGATCCAAGGACACAGACAAACTACAAGCTGAAGGGGCGGGGACAGGTACCCTATACAAGTGAATCTTTGAAACAAAGAAACAAATGGATTCTGTTTGAGACCCCAGAGACAGTCACTAGAAAATAGTCCTACCTAGCCACCGTGAATTCCTTTTGTTTGGTATCAGCAGTGCCCAGGTATAGATTTAGTGGTACTGCAATGTCCTTCTCATTTTTCTCACATCAACAAATGAATTGCTGTAATAATATGCGTCTGGGCTTTTGAAATCACTGGGTTTTATGATATCCACGATTGTAAAGAAGTAATAACCACATAAAGAGGGAAGTTTGGACACTCAACCAAACACGTCTCTCCACAACACACACTTTGCTCCCAAATGCTCCTGTCTAGAAATAGGTGTTCCTTTTTATTTGTCCCTCCTCCTGTCAGTGGTGAACATGCCAATGTCCCTCAAACATGGTGGTGAGTAAAGCACCAAGTATACTTTTCTGTCTACAACAGGCCCAGCGGAAGTATAATTGGGGTCTTCAGTGAGGACTTAGTCAATGAATGTGGCTAAGTACAGTTAGCAAGCGAGAAGGAGGTTTAAGAGGACAGAGGACAGAGATACGGGTTCAAGTCCCTGCACCACCATTTACTGGTTTTGTAAGCACACGCGGCTGATTCGTTCTGCAATTGTCTCAGTGAGCCCAGTGCTCTCCCTACGGCCTAGTGACCTTGCAATGTTTTTGAAAGCATAATGTAGGGAAGTGACATAGTTGATGTAGTTAACTGTTCTGTACATAAGGATAGATGGACAGACAGAAAGAAGATTGTTTCATAGATAGACAGATAGATAGATGACAGATGATCGATAGATTATACACATGATAGAAGACAGGAAGCTAGATAGATGGATAGATAAATAGAGAGGATAGAGAGATAGAAAGAAGGATATATAGAAAGATAGATAGATATACAGACAGACAGAGCGATAGATAGATACAGATACATATCGATTGACACAAAGCTGTTGCTCATAACCAGGAGATGAATGGTGAAATCACATAGCTAAACTACAATCAAAAAGGAAGAATGAAATCCAGTTTACAAAGTGCAGTAAGCAGCCATAAGAAGAAAACAAATCCTACCATTTGCAATGACGTGGATGGAGCTAGACAGTAGTATGTTCAGAAAAATAGGTCAGGCGGAGAAAGACAATATCAAATGATATCACTCATGTGTGGAGTATAACAACAAAGAGAAACTGAAGGAAAAAAACAGCAGGATACTCACAGAACCCGAGAGTTGACTAAAAGTTGCCAAAGGGAAAAGGACTGCACAGGGTGGTTCTGAAGGGAGGGATAAGTGTGGGGAGAAAGATTGGGGGCATTAGGATTACCATGTATATTGCGTGGGGTCGCGCGGGACATGGGGAGTGCTGTACAACACAGAGAAGACTAGTAGAGGTTATATAGCATCTTACTACTCCATGATTGACAGCGACTGTATCGGTGTCTTTGAAGGGGTACATGCTGAAGGGGTTTAAAGCATCCAACTATGCTGATGGACAGCGACTTTAAGAGGTTTTTGCTGGTGGACTTGGATAAGGGGGAGCATAGTAAACATAATGTTCTTCACGTGATTGTAGATTAATGATAACAAAAAAAAATTTTTAAGTGCAATAAGGGCACAGCACTGAATCATCAGAATAAAAGGTCAGGCTCTGAGTGCTGCAAACAAAAGACACAGGGTTAAAAGAACGGATGAAAACTCAAGAAACCTACGTGCTTCCTTACAGGAGACTCACTTGAGATCCAAGGACAAAGACAAACTACAAGCTGAAGGTGTGGGGACAAGTACCCTACACGAGTGAAACTGAAAAACAATCAAACAAATGGATTCTGTTTGAGCCCCCAGAGACAGTCATTAGAAAATAGCACTATCTGGCCACCGTGAATCCTTTTTGTTTGTTTTCAGCAAGGCCCAGCCACAGATTTAGTGGTGGAGCAACGTCCTTCTCATTTTCTCTCACCTCAACAACTGGGTTGCTGAAATAATAAGAATCTGGGCCTTTGAAATCTGTGGGTTTTATGATCTTCACGAATGTGAAGTAATAACCACCTAAAGAGGGAAGTTTGGACACTCAAATAAATATGTCACTCCACAATACACTCTTAGCTCCCAACTGCTCCTGTCTAGAAATTGGTGTTCCTTTTAATTTGACCCTCCATCCTATCAGTGGTGTTCACATAGATGTCCTTCAAACATGGTGGTGAGCAAAGCAACAATTTTACGTTTCTGTCGTCCACAGGCCCAGAGGAAGGATACTTGTGGTCTTCAGGGAGCACTTAGTGAATGAATGTGGCTATATACAGACAGGAAGTGAGAAGGAGATGAAAGAGGACAGAGGATAGAGACACGGGTTCAAGTCCCTGCACAACCATTTCCTGGTTTTGTAGGTACACTCGGCCGACACGACCTGCAAGTGTCTCGGTGAACCCAGTACTCTCCCTACAGCCTAGTTACCTTGCAGGATTTTTGGAAGCATAATGTAGGAAAGTGACATAGGATATGTGGTTACCTGTTCTGTACACAAGGACAGATGGGCAGACAGAAAGATGATTGATTGATTGATTGATTGATTGATAGACAGACAGATAGATAGATATAGGTTCATATCGATTAACACAAAGCTATTGCTCATAACCATGAGAGCAATGGTTGAAGGACATAGCAAACTACACACGAAAAAGAAGAATAAAATCCAGTTTAAAAAGTGCAGTAAGCAGCCATAAGAAGAAAACCAATCCTATCATTGGCAATAACTTGGATGGAGCTAGAGGGTATTATGCTCAGTCAAATAGGCCACTCGGAGAAATACATGTACCAAATGATTTAACTCATGTGTGGAGTACGATAACAAAGAAAAACTGAAGGAAGAAACAGCAGCATATACACAGTACCCGAGAGTGGACTAAGAGTTACCAAAGAGAAAGGGACTGGGTAGTGTTTGTGGGAAGGGATTGATAAGGGCGGGGAAAAAGAATGGGGGCATTAGGATTAGCATGAATAATGTGTAGGGTGAAGGGTCATTGGGAGGGCTATACAACACAGAGAAGACAAGTAGTGATTCTAGAGCATCTTACGACACGCTGACGGACAGCGACTGAAACTGGGATTTGGCGAGGACTTGGTGAAGGGGTTAGACTAGTTAACATATTGTTCTGCATGTGATTGTATATTAATGAGAACAAAAAAAATTTCAAAGTGCAGTAAGAGCCTAGCTATCAAATATCAGAATAAAAGTACAGGCTTTCACTGCTCCAATCAAAAGACACAGGGTTAGAAGAACTGATGAAAACTCAAGATCACCTAAGTGCTCCCTTACTGGAGACTCACTTGTGATCCAAGGACACAGACAAACTACAAGCTGAAGGGGCGGGGACAGGTACCCTATACAAGTGAATCTTTGAAACAAAGAAACAAATGGATTCTGTTTGAGACCCCAGAGACAGTCACTAGAAAATAGTCCTACCTAGCCACCATGAATTCCTTTTGTTTGGTATCAGCAGTGCCCAGGTATAGATTTAGTGGTACTGCAATGTCCTTCTCATTTTTCTCACATCAACAAATGAATTGCTGTAATAATATGCGTCTGGGCTTTTGAAATCACTGGGTTTTATGATATCCACGATTGTAAAGAAGTAATAACCACATAAAGAGGGAAGTTTGGACACTCAACCAAACACGTCTCTCCACAACACACACTTTGCTCCCAAATGCTCCTGTCTAGAAATAGGTGTTCCTTTTTATTTGTCCCTCCTCCTCTCAGTGGTGAACATGCCAATGTCCCTCAAACATGGTGGTGAGTAAAGCACCAAGTATACTTTTCTGTCTACAACAGGCCCAGAGGAAGTATAATTGGGGTCTTCAGTGAGGACTTAGTCAATGAATGTGGCTAAGTACAGTTAGCAAGCGAGAAGGAGGTTTAAGAGGACAGAGGACAGAGATACGGGTTCAAGTCCCTGCACCACCATTTACTGGTTTTGTAAGCACACGCGGCTGATTCGTTCTGCAATTGTCTCAGTGAGCCCAGTGCTCTCCCTACGGCCTAGTGACCTTGCAATGTTTTTGAAAGCATAATGTAGGGAAGTGACATAGTTGATGTAGTTAACTGTTCTGTACATAAGGATAGATGGACAGACAGAAAGAAGATTGTTTCATAGATAGACAGATAGATAGATGACAGATGATCGATAGATTATACACATGATAGAAGACAGGAAGCTAGATAGATGGATAGATAAATAGAGAGGATAGAGAGATAGAAAGAAGGATATATAGAAAGATAGATAGATATACAGACAGACAGAGCGATAGATAGATACAGATACATATCGATTGACACAAAGCTGTTGCTCATAACCAGGAGATGAATGGTGAAATCACATAGCTAAACTACAAACAAAAAGGAAGAATGAAATCCAGTTTACAAAGTGCAGTAAGCAGCCATAAGAAGAAAACAAATCCTACCATTTGCAATGACGTGGATGGAGCTAGACAGTAGTATGTTCAGAAAAATAGGTCAGGCGGAGAAAGACAATATCAAATGATATCACTCATGTGTGGAGTATAACAACAAAGAGAAACTGAAGGAAAAAAACAGCAGGATACTCACAGAACCCGAGAGTTGACTAAAAGTTGCCAAAGGGAAAAGGACTGCACAGGGTGGTTCTGAAGGGAGGGATAAGTTTGGGGAGAAAGATTGGGGGCATTAGGATTACCATGTATATTGCGTGGGGTCGCGCGGGACATGGGGAGTGCTGTACAACACAGAGAAGACTAGTAGAGGTTATATAGCATCTTACTACTCCATGATTGACAGCGACTGTATCGGTGTCTTTGAAGGGGTACATGCTGAAGGGGTTTAAAGCATCCAACTATGCTGATGGACAGCGACTTTAAGAGGTTTTTGCTGGTGGACTTGGATAAGGGGGAGCATAGTAAACATAATGTTCTTCACGTGATTGTAGATTAATGATAACAAAAAAATTTTTTAAGTGCAATAAGGGCACAGCACTGAATCATCAGAATAAAAGGTCAGGCTCTGAGTGCTGCAAACAAAAGACACAGGGTTAAAAGAACGGATGAAAACTCAAGAAACCTACGTGGTTCCTTACAGGAGACTCACTTGAGATCCAAGGACAAAGACAAACTACAAGCTGAAGGTGTGGGAACAAGTACCCTACACGAGTGAAACTGAAAAACAAACAATCAAACAAATGGATTCTGTTTGAGCCCCCAGAGACAGTCAGTAGGAAATAGCACTATCTGGCCTCCGTGAATTCTTTTTGTTTGTTTTCAGCAAGGCCCAGCCATAGATTTAGTGGTGGAGCAACGTCCTTCTCATTTTCTCTCACCTCAACAACTGGGTTGCTGAAATAATAAGAATCTGGGCCTTTGAAATCTGTGGGTTTTATGATCTTCACGAATGTGAAGTAATAACCACCTAAAGAGGGAAGTTTGGACACTCAAATAAATATGTCACTCCACAATACACTCTTAGCTCCCAACTGCTCCTGTCTAGAAATTGGTGTTCCTTTTAATTTGACCCTCCATCCTATCAGTGGTGTTCACATAGATGTCCTTCCAACATGGTGGTGAGCAAAGCAACAATTTTACGTTTCTGTCGTCCACAGGCCCAGAGGAAGGATACTTGTGGTCTTCAGGGAGCACTTAGTGAATGAATGTGGCTATATACAGACAGGAAGTGAGAAGGAGATGAAAGAGGACAGAGGATAGAGACACGGGTTCAAGTCCCTGCACAACCATTTCCTGGTTTTGTAGGTACACTCGGCCGACACGACCTGCAAGTGTCTCGGTGAACCCAGTACTCTCCCTACAGCCTAGTTACCTTGCAGGATTTTTGGAAGCATAATGTAGTAAAGTGACATAGGATATGTGGTTCCCTGTTCTGTACACAAGGACAGATGGGCAGACAGAAAGATGATTGATTGATTGATTGATTGATTGATTGATTGATAGACAGACAGATAGATAGATATAGGTTCATATCGATTAACACAAAGCTATTGCTCATAACCATGAGAGCAATGGTTGAAGCACATAGCAAACTACAAACGAAAAAGAAGAATAAAATCCAGTTTAAAAAGTGCAGTAAGCAGCCATAAGAAGAAAACCAATCCTATCATTGGCAATAACTTGGATGGAGCTAGAGGGTATTATGCTCAGTCAAATAGTCAAGTCGGAGAAATACATGTACCAAATGATTTAACTCATGTGTGGAGTACGATAACAAAGAAAAACTGAAGGAAGAAACAGCAGCATATACACAGTACCCGAGAGTGGACTAAGAGTTACCAAAGAGAAAGGGACTGGGTAGTGTTTGTGGGAAGGGATTGATAAGGGCAGGGAAAAAGAATGGGGGCATTAGGATTAGCATAAATAATGTGTAGGGTGAAGGGTCATTGGGAGGGCTATACAACACAGAGAAGACAAGTAGTGATTCTAGAGCATCTTACGACACGCTGACGGACAGCGACTGAAACTGGGATTTGGCGAGGACTTGGTGAAGGGGTTAGACTAGTTAACATATTGTTCTGCATGTGATTGTATATTAATGAGAACAAAAAAAATTTCAAAGTGCAGTAAGAGCCTAGCTATCAAATATCAGAATAAAAGTACAGGCTTTCACTGCTCCAATCAAAAGACACAGGGTTAGAAGAACTGATGAAAACTCAAGATCACCTAAGTGCTCCCTTACTGGAGACTCACTTGTGATCCAAGGACACAGACAAACTACAAGCTGAAGGGGCGGGGACAGGTACCCTATACAAGTGAATCTTTGAAACAAAGAAACAAATGGATTCTGTTTGAGACCCCAGAGACAGTCACTAGAAAATAGTCCTACCTAGCCACCGTGAATTCCTTTTGTTTGGTATCAGCAGTGCCCAGGTATAGATTTAGTGGTACTGCAATGTCCTTCTCATTTTTCTCACATCAACAAATGAATTGCTGTAATAATATGCGTCTGGGCTTTTGAAATCACTGGGTTTTATGATATCCACGATTGTAAAGAAGTAATAACCACATAAAGAGGGAAGTTTGGACACTCAACCAAAAACGTCTCTCCACAACACACACTTTGCTCCCAAATGCTCCTGTCTAGAAATAGGTGTTCCTTTTTATTTGTCCCTCCTCCTATCAGTGGTGAACATGCCAATGTCCCTCAAACATGGTGGTGAGTAAAGCACCAAGTATACTTTTCTGTCTACAACAGGCCCAGCGGAAGTATAATTGGGGTCTTCAGTGAGGACTTAGTCAATGAATGTGGCTAAGTACAGTTAGCAAGCGAGAAGGAGGTTTAAGAGGACAGAGGACAGAGATACGGGTTCAAGTCCCTGCACCACCATTTACTGGTTTTGTAAGCACACGCGGCTGATTCGTTCTGCAATTGTCTCAGTGAGCCCAGTGCTCTCCCTACGGCCTAGTGACCTTGCAATGTTTTTGAAAGCATAATGTAGGGAAGTGACATAGTTGATGTAGTTAACTGTTCTGTACATAAGGATAGATGGACAGACAGAAAGAAGATTGTTTCATAGATAGACAGATAGATAGATGACAGATGATCGATAGATTATACACATGATAGAAGACAGGAAGCTAGATAGATGGATAGATAAATAGAGAGGATAGAGAGATAGAAAGAAGGATATATAGAAAGGTAGATAGATATACAGACAGACAGAGCGATAGATAGATACAGATACATATCGATTGACACAAAGCTGTTGCTCATAACCAGAAGATGAATGGTGAAATCACATAGCTAAACTACAAACAAAAAGGAAGAATGAAATCCAGTTTACAAAGTGCAGTAAGCAGCCATAAGAAGAAAACAAATCCTACCATTTGCAATGACGTGGATGGAGCTAGACAGTAGTATGTTCAGAAAAATAGGTCAGGCGGAGAAAGACAATATCAAATGATATCACTCATGTGTGGAGTATAACAACAAAGAGAAACTGAAGGAAAAAAACAGCAGGATACTCACAGAACCCGAGAGTTGACTAAAAGTTGCCAAAGGGAAAAGGACTGCACAGGGTGGTTCTGAAGGGAGGGATAAGTTTGGGGAGAAAGATTGGGGGCATTAGGATTACCATGTATATTGCGTGGGGTCGCGCGGGACATGGGGAGTGCTGTACAACACAGAGAAGACTAGTAGAGGTTATATAGCATCTTACTACTCCATGATTGACAGCGACTGTATCGGTATCTTTGAAGGGGTACATGCTGAAGGGGTTTAAAGCATCCAACTATGCTGATGGACAGCGACTTTAAGAGGTTTTTGCTGGTGGACTTGGATAAGGGGGAGCATAGTAAACATAATGTTCTTCACGTGATTGTAGATTAATGATAACAAAAAAATTTTTTAAGTGCAATAAGGGCACAGCACTGAATCATCAGAATAAAAGGTCAGGCTCTGAGTGCTGCAAACAAAAGACACAGGGTTAAAAGAACGGATGGAAACTCAAGAAACCTACGTGCTTCCTTACAGGAGACTCACTTGAGATCCAAGGACAAAGACAAACTACAAGCTGAAGGTGTGGGGACAAGTACCCTACACGAGTGAAACTGAAAAACAAACAATCAAACAAATGGATTCTGTTTGAGCCCCCAGAGACAGTCAGTAGAAAATAGCACTATCTGGCCACCGTGAATTCTTTTTGTTTGTTTTCAGCAAGGCCCAGCCATAGATTTAGTGGTGGAGCAACGTCCTTCTCATTTTCTCTCACCTCAACAACTGGGTTGCTGAAATAATAAGAATCTGGGCCTTTGAAATCTGTGGGTTTTATGATCTTCACGAATGTGAAGTAATAACCACCTAAAGAGGGAAGTTTGGACACTCAAATAAATATGTCACTCCACAATACACTCTTAGCTCCCAACTGCTCCTGTCTAGAAATTGGTGTTCCTTTTAATTTGACCCTCCATCCTATCAGTGGTGTTCACATAGATGTCCTTCAAACATGGTGGTGAGCAAAGCAACAATTTTACGTTTCTGTCGTCCACAGGCCCAGAGGAAGGATACTTGTGGTCTTCAGGGAGCACTTAGTGAATGAATGTGGCTATATACAGACAGGAAGTGAGAAGGAGATGAAAGAGGACAGAGGATAGAGACACGGGTTCAAGTCCCTGCACAACCATTTCCTGGTTTTGTAGGTACACTCGGCCGACACGACCTGCAAGTGTCTCGGTGAACCCAGTACTCTCCCTACAGCCTAGTTACCTTGCAGGATTTTTGGAAGCATAATGTAGGAAAGTGACATAGGATATGTGGTTACCTGTTCTGTACACAAGGACAGATGGGCAGACAGAAAGATGATTGATTGATTGATTGATTGATTGATAGACAGACAGATAGATAGATATAGGTTCATATCGATTAACACAAAGCTATTGCTCATAACCATGAGAGCAATGGTTGAAGCACATAGCAAACTACAAACGAAAAAGAAGAATAAAATCCAGTTTAAAAAGTGCAGTAAGCAGCCATAAGAAGAAAACCAATCCTATCATTGGCAATAAATTGGATGGAGCTAGAGGGTATTATGCTCAGTCAAATAGTCCAGTCGGAGAAATACATGTACCAAATGATTTAACTCATGTGTGGAGTACGATAACAAAGAAAAACTGAAGGAAGAAACAGCAGCATATACACAGTACCCGAGAGTGGACTAAGAGTTACCAAAGAGAAAGGGACTGGGTAGTGTTTGTGGGAAGGGATTGATAAGGGCGGGGAAAAAGAATGGGGGCATTAGGATTAGCATGAATAATGTGTAGGGTGAAGGGTCATTGGGAGGGCTATACAACACAGAGAAGACAAGTAGTGATTCTAGAGCATCTTACGACTCGCTGACGGACAGCGACTGAAACTGGGATTTGGCGAGGACTTGGTGAAGGGGTTAGACTAGTTAACATATTGTTCTGCATGTGATTGTGTATTAATGAGAAGAAAAAAAATTTCAAAGTGCAGTAAGAGCCTAGCTATCAAATATCAGAATAAAAGTACAGGCTTTCACTGCTCCAATCAAAAGACACAGGGTTAGAAGAACTGATGAAAACTCAAGATCACCTAAGTGCTCCCTTACTGGAGGCTCACTTGTGATCCAAGGACACAGACAAACTACAAGCTGAAGGGGCGGGGACAGGTACCCTATACAAGTGAATCTTTGAAACAAAGAAACAAATGGATTCTGTTTGAGACCCCAGAGACAGTCACTAGAAAATAGTCCTACCTAGCCACCGTGAATTCCTTTTGTTTGGTATCAGCAGTGCCCAGGTATAGATTTAGTGGTACTGCAATGTCCTTCTCATTTTTCTCACATCAACAAATGAATTGCTGTAATAATATGCGTCTGGGCTTTTGAAATCACTGGGTTTTATGATATCCACGATTGTAAAGAAGTAATAACCACATAAAGAGGGAAGTTTGGACACTCAACCAAACACGTCTCTCCACAACACACACTTTGCTCCCAAATGCTCCTGTCTAGAAATAGGTGTTCCTTTTTATTTGTCCCTCCTCCTCTCAGTGGTGAACATGCCAATGTCCCTCAAACATGGTGGTGAGTAAAGCACCAAGTATACTTTTCTGTCTACAACAGGCCCAGCGGAAGTATAATTGGGGTCTTCAGTGAGGACTTAGTCAATGAATGTGGCTAAGTACAGTTAGCAAGCGAGAAGGAGGTTTAAGAGGACAGAGGACAGAGATACGGGTTCAAGTCCCTGCACCACCATTTACTGGTTTTGTAAGCACACGCGGCTGATTCGTTCTGCAATTGTCTCAGTGAGCCCAGTGCTCTCCCTACGGCCTAGTGACCTTGCAATGTTTTTGAAAGCATAATGTAGGGAAGTGACATAGTTGATGTAGTTAACTGTTCTGTACATAAGGATAGATGGACAGACAGAAAGAAGATTGTTTCATAGATAGACAGATAGATAGATGACAGATGATCGATAGATTATACACATGATAGAAGACAGGAAGCTAGATAGATGGATAGATAAATAGAGAGGATAGAGAGATAGAAAGAAGGATATATAGAAAGATAGATAGATATACAGACAGACAGAGCGATAGATAGATACAGATACATATCGATTGACACAAAGCTGTTGCTCATAACCAGGAGATGAATGGTGAAATCACATAGCTAAACTACAAACAAAAAGGAAGAATGAAATCCAGTTTACAAAGTGCAGTAAGCAGCCATAAGAAGAAAACAAATCCTACCATTTGCAATGACGTGGATGGAGCTAGACAGTAGTATGTTCAGAAAAATAGGTCAGGCGGAGAAAGACAATATCAAATGATATCACTCATGTGTGGAGTATAACAACAAAGAGAAACTGAAGGAAAAAAACAGCAGGATACTCACAGAACCCGAGAGTTGACTAAAAGTTGCCAAAGGGAAAAGGACTGCACAGGGTGGTTCTGAAGGGAGGGATAAGTGTGGGGAGAAAGATTGGGGGCATTAGGATTACCATGTATATTGCGTGGGGTCGCGCGGGACATGGGGAGTGCTGTACAACACAGAGAAGACTAGTAGAGGTTATATAGCATCTTACTACTGCATGATTGACAGCGACTGTATCGGTGTCTTTGAAGGGGTACATGCTGAAGGGGTTTAAAGCATCCAACTATGCTGATGGACAGCGACTTTAAGAGGTTTTTGCTGGTGGACTTGGATAAGGGGGAGCATAGTAAACATAATGTTCTTCACGTGATTGTAGATTAATGATAACAAAAAAAAATTTTTAAGTGCAATAAGGGCACAGCACTGAATCATCAGAATAAAAGGTCAGGCTCTGAGTGCTGCAAACAAAAGACACAGGGTTAAAAGAACGGATGAAAACTCAAGAAACCTACGTGCTTCCTTACAGGAGACTCACTTGAGATCCAAGGACAAAGACAAACTACAAGCTGAAGGTGTGGGGACAAGTACCCTACACGAGTGAAACTGAAAAACAATCAAACAAATGGATTCTGTTTGAGCCCCCAGAGACAGTCATTAGAAAATAGCACTATCTGGCCACCGTGAATCCTTTTTGTTTGTTTTCAGCAAGGCCCAGCCACAGATTTAGTGGTGGAGCAACGTCCTTCTCATTTTCTCTCACCTCAACAACTGGGTTGCTGAAATAATAAGAATCTGGGCCTTTGAAATCTGTGGGTTTTATGATCTTCACGAATGTGAAGTAATAACCACCTAAAGAGGGAAGTTTGGACACTCAAATAAATATGTCACTCCACAATACACTCTTAGCTCCCAACTGCTCCTGTCTAGAAATTGGTGTTCCTTTTAATTTGACCCTCCATCCTATCAGTGGTGTTCACATAGATGTCCTTCAAACATGGTGGTGAGCAAAGCAACAATTTTACGTTTCTGTCGTCCACAGGCCCAGAGGAAGGATACTTGTGGTCTTCAGGGAGCACTTAGTGAATGAATGTGGCTATATACAGACAGGAAGTGAGAAGGAGATGAAAGAGGACAGAGGATAGAGACACGGGTTCAAGTCCCTGCACAACCATTTCCTGGTTTTGTAGGTACACTCGGCCGACACGACCTGCAAGTGTCTCGGTGAACCCAGTACTCTCCCTACAGCCTAGTTACCTTGCAGGATTTTTGGAAGCATAATGTAGGAAAGTGACATAGGATATGTGGTTACCTGTTCTGTACACAAGGACAGATGGGCAGACAGAAAGATGATTGATTGATTGATTGATTGATTGATAGACAGACAGATAGATAGATATAGGTTCATATCGATTAACACAAAGCTATTGCTCATAACCATGAGAGCAATGGTTGAAGGACATAGCAATCTACACACGAAAAAGAAGAATAAAATCCAGTTTAAAAAGTGCAGTAAGCAGCCATAAGAAGAAAACCAATCCTATCATTGGCAATAACTTGGATGGAGCTAGAGGGTATTATGCTCAGTCAAATAGTCCAGTCGGAGAAATACATGTACCAAATGATTTAACTCATGTGTGGAGTACGATAACAAAGAAAAACTGAAGGAAGAAACAGCAGCATATACACAGTACCCGAGAGTGGACTAAGAGTTACCAAAGAGAAAGGGACTGGGTAGTGTTTGTGGGAAGGGATTGATAAGGGCGGGGAAAAAGAATGGGGGCATTAGGATTAGCATGAATAATGTGTAGGGTGAAGGGTCATTGGGAGGGCTATACAACACAGAGAAGACAAGTAGTGATTCTAGAGCATCTTACGACACGCTGACGGACAGCGACTGAAACTGGGATTTGGCGAGGACTTGGTGAAGGGGTTAGACTAGTTAACATATTGTTCTGCATGTGATTGTATATTAATGAGAACAAAAAAAATTTCAAAGTGCAGTAAGAGCCTAGCTATCAAATATCAGAATAAAAGTACAGGCTTTCACTGCTCCAATCAAAAGACACAGGGTTAGAAGAACTGATGAAAACTCAAGATCACCTAAGTGCTCCCTTACTGGAGACTCACTTGTGATCCAAGGACACAGACAAACTACAAGCTGAAGGGGCGGGGACAGGTACCCTATACAAGTGAATCTTTGAAACAAAGAAACAAATGGATTCTGTTTGAGACCCCAGAGACAGTCACTAGAAAATAGTCCTACCTAGCCACCGTGAATTCCTTTTGTTTGGTATCAGCAGTGCCCAGGTATAGATTTAGTGGTACTGCAATGTCCTTCTCATTTTTCTCACATCAACAAATGAATTGCTGTAATAATATGCGTCTGGGCTTTTGAAATCACTGGGTTTTATGATATCCACGATTGTAAAGAAGTAATAACCACATAAAGAGGGAAGTTTGGACACTCAACCAAACACGTCTCTCCACAACACACACTTTGCTCCCAAATGCTCCTGTCTAGAAATAGGTGTTCCTTTTTATTTGTCCCTCCTCCTCTCAGTGGTGAACATGCCAATGTCCCTCAAACATGGTGGTGAGTAAAGCACCAAGTATACTTTTCTGTCTACAACAGGCCCAGAGGAAGTATAATTGGGGTCTTCAGTGAGGACTTAGTCAATGAATGTGGCTAAGTACAGTTAGCAAGCGAGAAGGAGGTTTAAGAGGACAGAGGACAGAGATACGGGTTCAAGTCCCTGCACCACCATTTACTGGTTTTGTAAGCACACGCGGCTGATTCGTTCTGCAATTGTCTCAGTGAGCCCAGTGCTCTCCCTACGGCCTAGTGACCTTGCAATGTTTTTGAAAGCATAATGTAGGGAAGTGACATAGTTGATGTAGTTAACTGTTCTGTACATAAGGATAGATGGACAGACAGAAAGAAGATTGTTTCATAGATAGACAGATAGATAGATGACAGATGATCGATAGATTATACACATGATAGAAGACAGGAAGCTAGATAGATGGATAGATAAATAGAGAGGATAGAGAGATAGAAAGAAGGATATATAGAAAGATAGATAGATATACAGACAGACAGAGCGATAGATAGATACAGATACATATCGATTGACACAAAGCTGTTGCTCATAACCAGGAGATGAATGGTGAAATCACATAGCTAAACTACAAACAAAAAGGAAGAATGAAATCCAGTTTACAAAGTGCAGTAAGCAGCCATAAGAAGAAAACAAATCCTACCATTTGCAATGACGTGGATGGAGCTAGACAGTAGTATGTTCAGAAAAATAGGTCAGGCGGAGAAAGACAATATCAAATGATATCACTCATGTGTGGAGTATAACAACAAAGAGAAACTGAAGGAAAAAAACAGCAGGATACTCACAGAACCCGAGAGTTGACTAAAAGTTGCCAAAGGGAAAAGGACTGCACAGGGTGGTTCTGAAGGGAGGGATAAGTTTGGGGAGAAAGATTGGGGGCATTAGGATTACCATGTATATTGCGTGGGGTCGCGCGGGACATGGGGAGTGCTGTACAACACAGAGAAGACTAGTAGAGGTTATATAGCATCTTACTACTCCATGATTGACAGCGACTGTATCGGTGTCTTTGAAGGGGTACATGCTGAAGGGGTTTAAAGCATCCAACTATGCTGATGGACAGCGACTTTAAGAGGTTTTTGCTGGTGGACTTGGATAAGGGGGAGCATAGTAAACATAATGTTCTTCACGTGATTGTAGATTAATGATAACAAAAAAATTTTTTAAGTGCAATAAGGGCACAGCACTGAATCATCAGAATAAAAGGTCAGGCTCTGAGTGCTGCAAACAAAAGACACAGGGTTAAAAGAACGGATGAAAACTCAAGAAACCTACGTGGTTCCTTACAGGAGACTCACTTGAGATCCAAGGACAAAGACAAACTACAAGCTGAAGGTGTGGGAACAAGTACCCTACACGAGTGAAACTGAAAAACAAACAATCAAACAAATGGATTCTGTTTGAGCCCCCAGAGACAGTCAGTAGGAAATAGCACTATCTGGCCTCCGTGAATTCTTTTTGTTTGTTTTCAGCAAGGCCCAGCCATAGATTTAGTGGTGGAGCAACGTCCTTCTCATTTTCTCTCACCTCAACAACTGGGTTGCTGAAATAATAAGAATCTGGGCCTTTGAAATCTGTGGGTTTTATGATCTTCACGAATGTGAAGTAATAACCACCTAAAGAGGGAAGTTTGGACACTCAAATAAATATGTCACTCCACAATACACTCTTAGCTCCCAACTGCTCCTGTCTAGAAATTGGTGTTCCTTTTAATTTGACCCTCCATCCTATCAGTGGTGTTCACATAGATGTCCTTCCAACATGGTGGTGAGCAAAGCAACAATTTTACGTTTCTGTCGTCCACAGGCCCAGAGGAAGGATACTTGTGGTCTTCAGGGAGCACTTAGTGAATGAATGTGGCTATATACAGACAGGAAGTGAGAAGGAGATGAAAGAGGACAGAGGATAGAGACACGGGTTCAAGTCCCTGCACAACCATTTCCTGGTTTTGTAGGTACACTCGGCCGACACGACCTGCAAGTGTCTCGGTGAACCCAGTACTCTCCCTACAGCCTAGTTACCTTGCAGGATTTTTGGAAGCATAATGTAGTAAAGTGACATAGGATATGTGGTTCCCTGTTCTGTACACAAGGACAGATGGGCAGACAGAAAGATGATTGATTGATTGATTGATTGATTGATTGATTGATAGACAGACAGATAGATAGATATAGGTTCATATCGATTAACACAAAGCTATTGCTCATAACCATGAGAGCAATGGTTGAAGCACATAGCAAACTACAAACGAAAAAGAAGAATAAAATCCAGTTTAAAAAGTGCAGTAAGCAGCCATAAGAAGAAAACCAATCCTATCATTGGCAATAACTTGGATGGAGCTAGAGGGTATTATGCTCAGTCAAATAGTCAAGTCGGAGAAATACATGTACCAAATGATTTAACTCATGTGTGGAGTACGATAACAAAGAAAAACTGAAGGAAGAAACAGCAGCATATACACAGTACCCGAGAGTGGACTAAGAGTTACCAAAGAGAAAGGGACTGGGTAGTGTTTGTGGGAAGGGATTGATAAGGGCAGGGAAAAAGAATGGGGGCATTAGGATTAGCATAAATAATGTGTAGGGTGAAGGGTCATTGGGAGGGCTATACAACACAGAGAAGACAAGTAGTGATTCTAGAGCATCTTACGACACGCTGACGGACAGCGACTGAAACTGGGATTTGGCGAGGACTTGGTGAAGGGGTTAGACTAGTTAACATATTGTTCTGCATGTGATTGTATATTAATGAGAACAAAAAAAATTTCAAAGTGCAGTAAGAGCCTAGCTATCAAATATCAGAATAAAAGTACAGGCTTTCACTGCTCCAATCAAAAGACACAGGGTTAGAAGAACTGATGAAAACTCAAGATCACCTAAGTGCTCCCTTACTGGAGACTCACTTGTGATCCAAGGACACAGACAAACTACAAGCTGAAGGGGCGGGGACAGGTACCCTATACAAGTGAATCTTTGAAACAAAGAAACAAATGGATTCTGTTTGAGACCCCAGAGACAGTCACTAGAAAATAGTCCTACCTAGCCACCGTGAATTCCTTTTGTTTGGTATCAGCAGTGCCCAGGTATAGATTTAGTGGTACTGCAATGTCCTTCTCATTTTTCTCACATCAACAAATGAATTGCTGTAATAATATGCGTCTGGGCTTTTGAAATCACTGGGTTTTATGATATCCACGATTGTAAAGAAGTAATAACCACATAAAGAGGGAAGTTTGGACACTCAACCAAAAACGTCTCTCCACAACACACACTTTGCTCCCAAATGCTCCTGTCTAGAAATAGGTGTTCCTTTTTATTTGTCCCTCCTCCTATCAGTGGTGAACATGCCAATGTCCCTCAAACATGGTGGTGAGTAAAGCACCAAGTATACTTTTCTGTCTACAACAGGCCCAGCGGAAGTATAATTGGGGTCTTCAGTGAGGACTTAGTCAATGAATGTGGCTAAGTACAGTTAGCAAGCGAGAAGGAGGTTTAAGAGGACAGAGGACAGAGATACGGGTTCAAGTCCCTGCACCACCATTTACTGGTTTTGTAAGCACACGCGGCTGATTCGTTCTGCAATTGTCTCAGTGAGCCCAGTGCTCTCCCTACGGCCTAGTGACCTTGCAATGTTTTTGAAAGCATAATGTAGGGAAGTGACATAGTTGATGTAGTTAACTGTTCTGTACATAAGGATAGATGGACAGACAGAAAGAAGATTGTTTCATAGATAGACAGATAGATAGATGACAGATGATCGATAGATTATACACATGATAGAAGACAGGAAGCTAGATAGATGGATAGATAAATAGAGAGGATAGAGAGATAGAAAGAAGGATATATAGAAAGGTAGATAGATATACAGACAGACAGAGCGATAGATAGATACAGATACATATCGATTGACACAAAGCTGTTGCTCATAACCAGAAGATGAATGGTGAAATCACATAGCTAAACTACAAACAAAAAGGAAGAATGAAATCCAGTTTACAAAGTGCAGTAAGCAGCCATAAGAAGAAAACAAATCCTACCATTTGCAATGACGTGGATGGAGCTAGACAGTAGTATGTTCAGAAAAATAGGTCAGGCGGAGAAAGACAATATCAAATGATATCACTCATGTGTGGAGTATAACAACAAAGAGAAACTGAAGGAAAAAAACAGCAGGATACTCACAGAACCCGAGAGTTGACTAAAAGTTGCCAAAGGGAAAAGGACTGCACAGGGTGGTTCTGAAGGGAGGGATAAGTTTGGGGAGAAAGATTGGGGGCATTAGGATTACCATGTATATTGCGTGGGGTCGCGCGGGACATGGGGAGTGCTGTACAACACAGAGAAGACTAGTAGAGGTTATATAGCATCTTACTACTCCATGATTGACAGCGACTGTATCGGTATCTTTGAAGGGGTACATGCTGAAGGGGTTTAAAGCATCCAACTATGCTGATGGACAGCGACTTTAAGAGGTTTTTGCTGGTGGACTTGGATAAGGGGGAGCATAGTAAACATAATGTTCTTCACGTGATTGTAGATTAATGATAACAAAAAAATTTTTTAAGTGCAATAAGGGCACAGCACTGAATCATCAGAATAAAAGGTCAGGCTCTGAGTGCTGCAAACAAAAGACACAGGGTTAAAAGAACGGATGGAAACTCAAGAAACCTACGTGCTTCCTTACAGGAGACTCACTTGAGATCCAAGGACAAAGACAAACTACAAGCTGAAGGTGTGGGGACAAGTACCCTACACGAGTGAAACTGAAAAACAAACAATCAAACAAATGGATTCTGTTTGAGCCCCCAGAGACAGTCAGTAGAAAATAGCACTATCTGGCCACCGTGAATTCATTTTGTTTGTTTTCAGCAAGGCCCAGCCATAGATTTAGTGGTGGAGCAACGTCCTTCTCATTTTCTCTCACCTCAACAACTGGGTTGCTGAAATAATAAGAATCTGGGCCTTTGAAATCTGTGGGTTTTATGATCTTCACGAATGTGAAGTAATAACCACCTAAAGAGGGAAGTTTGGACACTCAAATAAATATGTCACTCCACAATACACTCTTAGCTCCCAACTGCTCCTGTCTAGAAATTGGTGTTCCTTTTAATTTGACCCTCCATCCTATCAGTGGTGTTCACATAGATGTCCTTCAAACATGGTGGTGAGCAAAGCAACAATTTTACGTTTCTGTCGTCCACAGGCCCAGAGGAAGGATACTTGTGGTCTTCAGGGAGCACTTAGTGAATGAATGTGGCTATATACAGACAGGAAGTGAGAAGGAGATGAAAGAGGACAGAGGATAGAGACACGGGTTCAAGTCCCTGCACAACCATTTCCTGGTTTTGTAGGTACACTCGGCCGACACGACCTGCAAGTGTCTCGGTGAACCCAGTACTCTCCCTACAGCCTAGTTACCTTGCAGGATTTTTGGAAGCATAATGTAGGAAAGTGACATAGGATATGTGGTTACCTGTTCTGTACACAAGGACAGATGGGCAGACAGAAAGATGATTGATTGATTGATTGATTGATTGATAGACAGACAGATAGATAGATATAGGTTCATATCGATTAACACAAAGCTATTGCTCATAACCATGAGAGCAATGGTTGAAGCACATAGCAAACTACAAACGAAAAAGAAGAATAAAATCCAGTTTAAAAAGTGCAGTAAGCAGCCATAAGAAGAAAACCAATCCTATCATTGGCAATAAATTGGATGGAGCTAGAGGGTATTATGCTCAGTCAAATAGTCCAGTCGGAGAAATACATGTACCAAATGATTTAACTCATGTGTGGAGTACGATAACAAAGAAAAACTGAAGGAAGAAACAGCAGCATATACACAGTACCCGAGAGTGGACTAAGAGTTACCAAAGAGAAAGGGACTGGGTAGTGTTTGTGGGAAGGGATTGATAAGGGCGGGGAAAAAGAATGGGGGCATTAGGATTAGCATGAATAATGTGTAGGGTGAAGGGTCATTGGGAGGGCTATACAACACAGAGAAGACAAGTAGTGATTCTAGAGCATCTTACGACTCGCTGACGGACAGCGACTGAAACTGGGATTTGGCGAGGACTTGGTGAAGGGGTTAGACTAGTTAACATATTGTTCTGCATGTGATTGTGTATTAATGAGAAGAAAAAAAATTTCAAAGTGCAGTAAGAGCCTAGCTATCAAATATCAGAATAAAAGTACAGGCTTTCACTGCTCCAATCAAAAGACACAGGGTTAGAAGAACTGATGAAAACTCAAGATCACCTAAGTGCTCCCTTACTGGAGGCTCACTTGTGATCCAAGGACACAGACAAACTACAAGCTGAAGGGGCGGGGACAGGTACCCTATACAAGTGAATCTTTGAAACAAAGAAACAAATGGATTCTGTTTGAGACCCCAGAGACAGTCACTAGAAAATAGTCCTACCTAGCCACCGTGAATTCCTTTTGTTTGGTATCAGCAGTGCCCAGGTATAGATTTAGTGGTACTGCAATGTCCTTCTCATTTTTCTCACATCAACAAATGAATTGCTGTAATAATATGCGTCTGGGCTTTTGAAATCACTGGGTTTTATGATATCCACGATTGTAAAGAAGTAATAACCACATAAAGAGGGAAGTTTGGACACTCAACCAAACACGTCTCTCCACAACACACACTTTGCTCCCAAATGCTCCTGTCTAGAAATAGGTGTTCCTTTTTATTTGTCCCTCCTCCTCTCAGTGGTGAACATGCCAATGTCCCTCAAACATGGTGGTGAGTAAAGCACCAAGTATACTTTTCTGTCTACAACAGGCCCAGAGGAAGTATAATTGGGGTCTTCAGTGAGGACTTAGTCAATGAATGTGGCTAAGTACAGTTAGCAAGCGAGAAGGAGGTTTAAGAGGACAGAGGACAGAGATACGGGTTCAAGTCCCTGCACCACCATTTACTGGTTTTGTAAGCACACGCGGCTGATTCGTTCTGCAATTGTCTCAGTGAGCCCAGTGCTCTCCCTACGGCCTAGTGACCTTGCAATGTTTTTGAAAGCATAATGTAGGGAAGTGACATAGTTGATGTAGTTAACTGTTCTGTACATAAGGATAGATGGACAGACAGAAAGAAGATTGTTTCATAGATAGACAGATAGATAGATGACAGATGATCGATAGATTATACACATGATAGAAGACAGGAAGCTAGATAGATGGATAGATAAATAGAGAGGATAGAGAGATAGAAAGAAGGATATATAGAAAGATAGATAGATATACAGACAGACAGAGCGATAGATAGATACAGATACATATCGATTGACACAAAGCTGTTGCTCATAACCAGGAGATGAATGGTGAAATCACATAGCTAAACTACAAACAAAAAGGAAGAATGAAATCCAGTTTACAAAGTGCAGTAAGCAGCCATAAGAAGAAAACAAATCCTACCATTTGCAATGACGTGGATGGAGCTAGACAGTAGTATGTTCAGAAAAATAGGTCAGGCGGAGAAAGACAATATCAAATGATATCACTCATGTGTGGAGTATAACAACAAAGAGAAACTGAAGGAAAAAAACAGCAGGATACTCACAGAACCCGAGAGTTGACTAAAAGTTGCCAAAGGGAAAAGGACTGCACAGGGTGGTTCTGAAGGGAGGGATAAGTGTGGGGAGAAAGATTGGGGGCATTAGGATTACCATGTATATTGCGTGGGGTCGCGCGGGACATGGGGAGTGCTGTACAACACAGAGAAGACTAGTAGAGGTTATATAGCATCTTACTACTCCATGATTGACAGCGACTGTATCGGTATCTTTGAAGGGGTACATGCTGAAGGGGTTTAAAGCATCCAACTATGCTGATGGACAGCGACTTTAAGAGGTTTTTGCTGGTGGACTTGGATAAGGGGGAGCATAGTAAACATAATGTTCTTCACGTGATTGTAGATTAATGATAACAAAAAAATTTTTTAAGTGCAATAAGGGCACAGCACTGAATCATCAGAATAAAAGGTCAGGCTCTGAGTGCTGCAAACAAAAGACACAGGGTTAAAAGAACGGATGGAAACTCAAGAAACCTACGTGCTTCCTTACAGGAGACTCACTTGAGATCCAAGGACAAAGACAAACTACAAGCTGAAGGTGTGGGGACAAGTACCCTACACGAGTGAAACTGAAAAACAAACAATCAAACAAATGGATTCTGTTTGAGCCCCCAGAGACAGTCAGTAGAAAATAGCACTATCTGGCCACCGTGAATTCTTTTTGTTTGTTTTCAGCAAGGCCCAGCCATAGATTTAGTGGTGGAGCAACGTCCTTCTCATTTTCTCTCACCTCAACAACTGGGTTGCTGAAATAATAAGAATCTGGGCCTTTGAAATCTGTGGGTTTTATGATCTTCACGAATGTGAAGTAATAACCACCTAAAGAGGGAAGTTTGGACACTCAAATAAATATGTCACTCCACAATACACTCTTAGCTCCCAACTGCTCCTGTCTAGAAATTGGTGTTCCTTTTTATTTGACCCTCCATCCTATCAGTGGTGTTCACGTAGATGTCCTTCAAACATGGTGGTGAGCAAAGCAACAATTTTACGTTTCTGTCGTCCACAGGCCCAGAGGAAGGATACTTGTGGTCTTCAGGGAGCACTTAGTGAATGAATGTGGCTATATACAGACAGGAAGTGAGAAGGAGATGAAAGAGGACAGAGGATAGAGACACGGGTTCAAGTCCCTGCACAACCATTTCCTGGTTTTGTAGGTACACTCGGCCGACACGACCTGCAAGTGTCTCGGTGAACCCAGTACTCTCCCTACAGCCTAGTTACCTTGCAGGATTTTTGGAAGCATAATGTAGGAAAGTGACATAGGATATGTGGTTACCTGTTCTGTACACAAGGACAGATGGGCAGACAGAAAGATGATTGATTGATTGATTGATTGATTGATAGACAGACAGATAGATAGATATAGGTTCATATCCATTAACACAAAGCTATTGCTCATAACCATGAGAGCAATGGTTGAAGCACATAGCAAACTACAAACGAAAAAGAAGAATAAAATCCAGTTTAAAAAGTGCAGTAAGCAGCCATAAGAAGAAAACCAATCCTATCATTGGCAATAACTTGGATGGAGCTAGAGGGTATTATGCTCAGTCAAATAGTCCAGTCGGAGAAATACATGTACCAAATGATTTAACTCATGTGTGGAGTACGATAACAAAGAAAAACTGAAGGAAGAAACAGCAGCATATACACAGTACCCGAGAGTGGACTAAGAGTTACCAAAGAGAAAGGGACTGGGTAGTGTTTGTGGGAAGGGATTGATAAGGGCGGGGAAAAAGAATGGGGGCATTAGGATTAGCATGAATAATGTGTAGGGTGAAGGGTCATTGGGAGGGCTATACAACACAGAGAAGACAAGTAGTGATTCTAGAGCATCTTACGACACGCTGACGGACAGCGACTGAAACTGGGATTTGGCGAGGACTTGGTGAAGGGGTTAGACTAGTTAACATATTGTTCTGCATGTGATTGTATATTAATGAGAACAAAAAAGATTTCAAAGTGCAGTAAGAGCCTAGCTATCAAATATCAGAATAAAAGTACAGGCTTTCACTGCTCCAATCAAAAGACACAGGGTTAGAAGAACTGATGAAAACTCAAGATCACCTAAGTGCTCCCTTACTGGAGACTCACTTGTGATCCAAGGACACAGACAAACTACAAGCTGAAGGGGCGGGGACAGGTACCCTATACAAGTGAATCTTTGAAACAAAGAAACAAATGGATTCTGTTTGAGACCCCAGAGACAGTCACTAGAAAATAGTCCTACCTAGCCACCGTGAATTCCTTTTGTTTGGTATCAGCAGTGCCCAGGTATAGATTTAGTGGTACTGCAATGTCCTTCTCATTTTTCTCACATCAACAAATGAATTGCTGTAATAATATGCGTCTGGGCTTTTGAAATCACTGGGTTTTATGATATCCACGATTGTAAAGAAGTAATAACCACATAAAGAGGGAAGTTTGGACACTCAACCAAACACGTCTCTCCACAACACACACTTTGCTCACAAATGCTCCTGTCTAGAAATAGGTGTTCCTTTTTATTTGTCCCTCCTCCTCTCAGTGGTGAACATGCCAATGTCCCTCAAACATGGTGGTGAGTAAAGCACCAAGTATACTTTTCTGTCTACAACAGGCCCAGAGGAAGTATAATTGGGGTCTTCAGTGAGGACTTAGTCAATGAATGTGGCTAAGTACAGTTAGCAAGCGAGAAGGAGGTTTAAGAGGACAGAGGACAGAGATACGGGTTCAAGTCCCTGCACCACCATTTACTGGTTTTGTAAGCACACGCGGCTGATTCGTTCTGCAATTGTCTCAGTGAGCCCAGTGCTCTCCCTACGGCCTAGTGACCTTGCAATGTTTTTGAAAGCATAATGTAGGGAAGTGACATAGTTGATGTAGTTAACTGTTCTGTACATAAGGATAGATGGACAGACAGAAAGAAGATTGTTTCATAGATAGACAGATAGATAGATGACAGATGATCGATAGATTATACACATGATAGAAGACAGGAAGCTAGATAGATGGATAGATAAATAGAGAGGATAGAGAGATAGAAAGAAGGATATATAGAAAGATAGATAGATATACAGACAGACAGAGCGATAGATAGATACAGATACATATCGATTGACACAAAGCTGTTGCTCATAACCAGGAGATGAATGGTGAAATCACATAGCTAAACTACAAACAAAAAGGAAGAATGAAATCCAGTTTACAAAGTGCAGTAAGCAGCCATAAGAAGAAAACAAATCCTACCATTTGCAATGACGTGGATGGAGCTAGACAGTAGTATGTTCAGAAAAATAGGTCAGGCGGAGAAAGACAATATCAAATGATATCACTCATGTGTGGAGTATAACAACAAAGAGAAACTGAAGGAAAAAAACAGCAGGATACTCACAGAACCCGAGAGTTGACTAAAAGTTGCCAAAGGGAAAAGGACTGCACAGGGTGGTTCTGAAGGGAGGGATAAGTGTGGGGAGAAAGATTGGGGGCATTAGGATTACCATGTATATTGCGTGGGGTCGCGCGGGACATGGGGAGTGCTGTACAACACAGAGAAGACTAGTAGAGGTTATATAGCATCTTACTACTCCATGATTGACAGCGACTGTATCGGTATCTTTGAAGGGGTACATGCTGAAGGGGTTTAAAGCATCCAACTATGCTGATGGACAGCGACTTTAAGAGGTTTTTGCTGGTGGACTTGGATAAGGGGGAGCATAGTAAACATAATGTTCTTCACGTGATTGTAGATTAATGATAACAAAAAAATTTTTTAAGTGCAATAAGGGCACAGCACTGAATCATCAGAATAAAAGGTCAGGCTCTGAGTGCTGCAAACAAAAGACACAGGGTTAAAAGAACGGATGGAAACTCAAGAAACCTACGTGCTTCCTTACAGGAGACTCACTTGAGATCCAAGGACAAAGACAAACTACAAGCTGAAGGTGTGGGGACAAGTACCCTACACGAGTGAAACTGAAAAACAAACAATCAAACAAATGGATTCTGTTTGAGCCCCCAGAGACAGTCAGTAGAAAATAGCACTATCTGGCCACCGTGAATTCTTTTTGTTTGTTTTCAGCAAGGCCCAGCCATAGATTTAGTGGTGGAGCAACGTCCTTCTCATTTTCTCTCACCTCAACAACTGGGTTGCTGAAATAATAAGAATCTGGGCCTTTGAAATCTGTGGGTTTTATGATCTTCACGAATGTGAAGTAATAACCACCTAAAGAGGGAAGTTTGGACACTCAAATAAATATGTCACTCCACAATACACTCTTAGCTCCCAACTGCTCCTGTCTAGAAATTGGTGTTCCTTTTTATTTGACCCTCCATCCTATCAGTGGTGTTCACATAGATGTCCTTCAAACATGGTGGTGAGCAAAGCAACAATTTTACGTTTCTGTCGTCCACAGGCCCAGAGGAAGGATACTTGTGGTCTTCAGGGAGCACTTAGTGAATGAATGTGGCTATATACAGACAGGAAGTGAGAAGGAGATGAAAGAGGACAGAGGATAGAGACACGGGTTCAAGTCCCTGCACAACCATTTCCTGGTTTTGTAGGTACACTCGGCCGACACGACCTGCAAGTGTCTCGGTGAACCCAGTACTCTCCCTACAGCCTAGTTACCTTGCAGGATTTTTGGAAGCATAATGTAGGAAAGTGACATAGGATATGTGGTTACCTGTTCTGTACACAAGGACAGATGGGCAGACAGAAAGATGATTGATTGATTGATTGATTGATTGATAGACAGACAGATAGATAGATATAGGTTCATATCCATTAACACAAAGCTATTGCTCATAACCATGAGAGCAATGGTTGAAGCACATAGCAAACTACAAACGAAAAAGAAGAATAAAATCCAGTTTAAAAAGTGCAGTAAGCAGCCATAAGAAGAAAACCAATCCTATCATTGGCAATAACTTGGATGGAGCTAGAGGGTATTATGCTCAGTCAAATAGTCCAGTCGGAGAAATACATGTACCAAATGATTTAACTCATGTGTGGAGTACGATAACAAAGAAAAACTGAAGGAAGAAACAGCAGCATATACACAGTACCCGAGAGTGGACTAAGAGTTACCAAAGAGAAAGGGACTGGGTAGTGTTTGTGGGAAGGGATTGATAAGGGCGGGGAAAAAGAATGGGGGCATTAGGATTAGCATGAATAATGTGTAGGGTGAAGGGTCATTGGGAGGGCTATACAACACAGAGAAGACAAGTAGTGATTCTAGAGCATCTTACGACACGCTGACGGACAGCGACTGAAACTGGGATTTGGCGAGGACTTGGTGAAGGGGTTAGACTAGTTAACATATTGTTCTGCATGTGATTGTATATTAATGAGAACAAAAAAGATTTCAAAGTGCAGTAAGAGCCTAGCTATCAAATATCAGAATAAAAGTACAGGCTTTCACTGCTCCAATCAAAAGACACAGGGTTAGAAGAACTGATGAAAACTCAAGATCACCTAAGTGCTCCCTTACTGGAGACTCACTTGTGATCCAAGGACACAGACAAACTACAAGCTGAAGGGGCGGGGACAGGTACCCTATACAAGTGAATCTTTGAAACAAAGAAACAAATGGATTCTGTTTGAGACCCCAGAGACAGTCACTAGAAAATAGTCCTACCTAGCCACCGTGAATTCCTTTTGTTTGGTATCAGCAGTGCCCAGGTATAGATTTAGTGGTACTGCAATGTCCTTCTCATTTTTCTCACATCAACAAATGAATTGCTGTAATAATATGCGTCTGGGCTTTTGAAATCACTGGGTTTTATGATATCCACGATTGTAAAGAAGTAATAACCACATAAAGAGGGAAGTTTGGACACTCAACCAAACACGTCTCTCCACAACACACACTTTGCTCCCAAATGCTCCTGTCTAGAAATAGGTGTTCCTTTTTATTTGTCCCTCCTCCTCTCAGTGGTGAACATGCCAATGTCCCTCAAACATGGTGGTGAGTAAAGCACCAAGTATACTTTTCTGTCTACAACAGGCCCAGAGGAAGTATAATTGGGGTCTTCAGTGAGGACTTAGTCAATGAATGTGGCTAAGTACAGTTAGCAAGCGAGAAGGAGGTTTAAGAGGACAGAGGACAGAGATACGGGTTCAAGTCCCTGCACCACCATTTACTGGTTTTGTAAGCACACGCGGCTGATTCGTTCTGCAATTGTCTCAGTGAGCCCAGTGCTCTCCCTACGGCCTAGTGACCTTGCAATGTTTTTGAAAGCATAATGTAGGGAAGTGACATAGTTGATGTAGTTAACTGTTCTGTACATAAGGATAGATGGACAGACAGAAAGAAGATTGTTTCATAGATAGACAGATAGATAGATGACAGATGATCGATAGATTATACACATGATAGAAGACAGGAAGCTAGATAGATGGATAGATAAATAGAGAGGATAGAGAGATAGAAAGAAGGATATATAGAAAGGTAGATAGATATACAGACAGACAGAGCGATAGATAGATACAGATACATATCGATTGACACAAAGCTGTTGCTCATAACCAGGAGATGAATGGTGAAATCACATAGCTAAACTACAAACAAAAAGGAAGAATGAAATCCAGTTTACAAAGTGCAGTAAGCAGCCATAAGAAGAAAACAAATCCTACCATTTGCAATGACGTGGATGGAGCTAGACAGTAGTATGTTCAGAAAAATAGGTCAGGCGGAGAAAGACAATATCAAATGATATCACTCATGTGTGGAGTATAACAACAAAGAGAAACTGAAGGAAAAAAACAGCAGGATACTCACAGAACCCGAGAGTTGACTAAAAGTTGTCAAAGGGAAAAGGACTGCACAGGGTGGTTCTGAAGGGAGGGATAAGTGTGGGGAGAAAGATTGGGGGCATTAGGATTACCATGTATATTGCGTGGGGTCACGCGGGACATGGGGAGTGCTGTACAACACAGAGAAGACTAGTAGAGGTTATATAGCATCTTACTACTCCATGATTGACAGCGACTGTATCGGTATCTTTGAAGGGGTACATGCTGAAGGGGTTTAAAGCATCCAACTATGCTGATGGACAGCGACTTTAAGAGGTTTTTGCTGGTAGACTTGGATAAGGGGGAGCATAGTAAACATAATGTTCTTCACGTGATTGTAGATTAATGATAACAAAAAAATTTTTTAAGTGCAATAAGGGCACAGCACTGAATCATCAGAATAAAAGGTCAGGCTCTGAGTGCTGCAAACAAAAGACACAGGGTTAAAAGAACGGATGGAAACTCAAGAAACCTACGTGCTTCCTTACAGGAGACTCACTTGAGATCCAAGGACAAAGACAAACTACAAGCTGAAGGTGTGGGGACAAGTACCCTACACGAGTGAAACTGAAAAACAAACAATCAAACAAATGGATTCTGTTTGAGCCCCCAGAGACAGTCAGTAGAAAATAGCACTATCTGGCCACCGTGAATTCTTTTTGTTTGTTTTCAGCAAGGCCCAGCCATAGATTTAGTGGTGGAGCAACGTCCTTCTCATTTTCTCTCACCTCAACAACTGGGTTGCTGAAATAATAAGAATCTGGGCCTTTGAAATCTGTGGGTTTTATGATCTTCACGAATGTGAAGTAATAACCACCTAAAGAGGGAAGTTTGGACACTCAAATAAATATGTCACTCCACGATACACTCTTAGCTCCCAACTGCTCCTGTCTAGAAATTGGTGTTCCTTTTTATTTGACCCTCCATCCTATCAGTGGTGTTCACATAGATGTCCTTCAAACATGGTGGTGAGCAAAGCAACAATTTTACGTTTCTGTCGTCCACAGGCCCAGAGGAAGGATACTTGTGGTCTTCAGGGAGCACTTAGTGAATGAATGTGGCTATATACAGACAGGAAGTGAGAAGGAGATGAAAGAGGACAGAGGATAGAGACACGGGTTCAAGTCCCTGCACAACCATTTCCTGGTTTTGTAGGTACACTCGGCCGACACGACCTGCAAGTGTCTCGGTGAACCCAGTACTCTCCCTACAGCCTAGTTACCTTGCAGGATTTTTGGAAGCATAATGTAGGAAAGTGACATAGGATATGTGGTTACCTGTTCTGTACACAAGGACAGATGGGCAGACAGAAAGATGATTGATTGATTGATTGATTGATTGATAGACAGACAGATAGATAGATATAGGTTCATATCCATTAACACAAAGCTATTGCTCATAACCATGAGAGCAATGGTTGAAGCACATAGCAAACTACAAACGAAAAAGAAGAATAAAATCCAGTTTAAAAAGTGCAGTAAGCAGCCATAAGAAGAAAACCAATCCTATCATTGGCAATAACTTGGATGGAGCTAGAGGGTATTATGCTCAGTCAAATAGTCCAGTCGGAGAAATACATGTACCAAATGATTTAACTCATGTGTGGAGTACGATAACAAAGAAAAACTGAAGGAAGAAACAGCAGCATATACACAGAACCCGAGAGTGGACTAAGAGTTACCAAAGAGAAAGGGACTGGGTAGTGTTTGTGGGAAGGGATTGATAAGGGCGGGGAAAAAGAATGGGGGCATTAGGATTAGCATGAATAATGTGTAGGGTGAAGTGTCATTGGGAGGGCTATACAACACAGAGAAGACAAGTAGTGATTCTAGAGCATCTTACGACACGCTGACGGACAGCGACTGAAACTGGGATTTGGCGAGGACTTGGTGAAGGGGTTAGACTAGTTAACATATTGTTCTGCATGTGATTGTATATTAATGAGAACAAAAAAAATTTCAAAGTGCAGTAAGAGCCTAGCTATCAAATATCAGAATAAAAGTACAGGCTTTCACTGCTCCAATCAAAAGACACAGGGTTAGAAGAACTGATGAAAACTCAAGATCACCTAAGTGCTCCCTTACTGGAGACTCACTTGTGATCCAAGGACACAGACAAACTACAAGCTGAAGGGGCGGGGACAGGTACCCTATACAAGTGAATCTTTGAAACAAAGAAACAAATGGATTCTGTTTGAGACCCCAGAGACAGTCACTAGAAAATAGTCCTACCTAGCCACCGTGAATTCCTTTTGTTTGGTATCAGCAGTGCCCAGGTATAGATTTAGTGGTACTGCAATGTCCTTCTCATTTTTCTCACATCAACAAATGAATTGCTGTAATAATATGCGTCTGGGCTTTTGAAATCACTGGGTTTTATGATATCCACGATTGTAAAGAAGTAATAACCACATAAAGAGGGAAGTTTGGACACTCAACCAAACACGTCTCTCCACAACACACACTTTGCTCCCAAATGCTCCTGTCTAGAAATAGGTGTTCCTTTTTATTTGTCCCTCCTCCTCTCAGTGGTGAACATGCCAATGTCCCTCAAACATGGTGGTGAGTAAAGCACCAAGTATACTTTTCTGTCTACAACAGGCCCAGCGGAAGTATAATTGGGGTCTTCAGTGAGGACTTAGTCAATGAATGTGGCTAAGTACAGTTAGCAAGCGAGAAGGAGGTTTAAGAGGACAGAGGACAGAGATACGGGTTCAAGTCCCTGCACCACCATTTACTGGTTTTGTAAGCACACGCGGCTGATTCGTTCTGCAATTGTCTCAGTGAGCCCAGTGCTCTCCCTACGGCCTAGTGACCTTGCAATGTTTTTGAAAGCATAATGTAGGGAAGTGACATAGTTGATGTAGTTAACTGTTCTGTACATAAGGATAGATGGACAGACAGAAAGAAGATTGTTTCATAGATAGACAGATAGATAGATGACAGATGATCGATAGATTATACACATGATAGAAGACAGGAAGCTAGATAGATGGATAGATAAATAGAGAGGATAGAGAGATAGAAAGAAGGATATATAGAAAGGTAGATAGATATACAGACAGACAGAGCGATAGATAGATACAGATACATATCGATTGACACAAAGCTGTTGCTCATAACCAGGAGATGAATGGTGAAATCACATAGCTAAACTACAAACAAAAAGGAAGAATGAAATCCAGTTTACAAAGTGCAGTAAGCAGCCATAAGAAGAAAACAAATCCTACCATTTGCAATGACGTGGATGGAGCTAGACAGTAGTATGTTCAGAAAAATAGGTCAGGCGGAGAAAGACAATATCAAATGATATCACTCATGTGTGGAGTATAACAACAAAGAGAAACTGAAGGAAAAAAACAGCAGGATACTCACAGAACCCGAGAGTTGACTAAAAGTTGCCAAAGGGAAAAGGACTGCACAGGGTGGTTCTGAAGGGAGGGATAAGTGTGGGGAGAAAGATTGGGGGCATTAGGATTACCATGTATATTGCGTGGGGTCGCGCGGGACATGGGGAGTGCTGTACAACACAGAGAAGACTAGTAGAGGTTATATAGCATCTTACTACTCCATGATTGACAGCGACTGTATCGGTATCTTTGAAGGGGTACATGCTGAAGGGGTTTAAAGCATCCAACTATGCTGATGGACAGCGACTTTAAGAGGTTTTTGCTGGTAGACTTGGATAAGGGGGAGCATAGTAAACATAATGTTCTTCACGTGATTGTAGATTAATGATAACAAAAAAATTTTTTAAGTGCAATAAGGGCACAGCACTGAATCATCAGAATAAAAGGTCAGGCTCTGAGTGCTGCAAACAAAAGACACAGGGTTAAAAGAACGGATGGAAACTCAAGAAACCTACGTGCTTCCTTACAGGAGACTCACTTGAGATCCAAGGACAAAGACAAACTACAAGCTGAAGGTGTGGGGACAAGTACCCTACACGAGTGAAACTGAAAAACAAACAATCAAACAAATGGATTCTGTTTGAGCCCCCAGAGACAGTCAGTAGAAAATAGCACTATCTGGCCACCGTGAATTCTTTTTGTTTGTTTTCAGCAAGGCCCAGCCATAGATTTAGTGGTGGAGCAACGTCCTTCTCATTTTCTCTCACCTCAACAACTGGGTTGCTGAAATAATAAGAATCTGGGCCTTTGAAATCTGTGGGTTTTATGATCTTCACGAATGTGAAGTAATAACCACCTAAAGAGGGAAGTTTGGACACTCAAATAAATATGTCACTCCACAATACACTCTTAGCTCCCAACTGCTCCTGTCTAGAAATTGGTGTTCCTTTTTATTTGACCCTCCATCCTATCAGTGGTGTTCACATAGATGTCCTTCAAACATGGTGGTGAGCAAAGCAACAATTTTACGTTTCTGTCGTCCACAGGCCCAGAGGAAGGATACTTGTGGTCTTCAGGGAGCACTTAGTGAATGAATGTGGCTATATACAGACAGGAAGTGAGAAGGAGATGAAAGAGGACAGAGGATAGAGACACGGGTTCAAGTCCCTGCACAACCATTTCCTGGTTTTGTAGGTACACTCGGCCGACACGACCTGCAAGTGTCTCGGTGAACCCAGTACTCTCCCTACAGCCTAGTTACCTTGCAGGATTTTTGGAAGCATAATGTAGGAAAGTGACATAGGATATGTGGTTACCTGTTCTGTACACAAGGACAGATGGGCAGACAGAAAGATGATTGATTGATTGATTGATTGATTGATAGACAGACAGATAGATAGATATAGGTTCATATCCATTAACACAAAGCTATTGCTCATAACCATGAGAGCAATGGTTGAAGCACATAGCAAACTACAAACGAAAAAGAAGAATAAAATCCAGTTTAAAAAGTGCAGTAAGCAGCCATAAGAAGAAAACCAATCCTATCATTGGCAATAACTTGGATGGAGCTAGAGGGTATTATGCTCAGTCAAATAGTCCAGTCGGAGAAATACATGTACCAAATGATTTAACTCATGTGTGGAGTACGATAACAAAGAAAAACTGAAGGAAGAAACAGCAGCATATACACAGAACCCGAGAGTGGACTAAGAGTTACCAAAGAGAAAGGGACTGGGTAGTGTTTGTGGGAAGGGATTGATAAGGGCGGGGAAAAAGAATGGGGGCATTAGGATTAGCATGAATAATGTGTAGGGTGAAGTGTCATTGGGAGGGCTATACAACACAGAGAAGACAAGTAGTGATTCTAGAGCATCTTACGACACGCTGACGGACAGCGACTGAAACTGGGATTTGGCGAGGACTTGGTGAAGGGGTTAGACTAGTTAACATATTGTTCTGCATGTGATTGTATATTAATGAGAACAAAAAAAATTTCAAAGTGCAGTAAGAGCCTAGCTATCAAATATCAGAATAAAAGTACAGGCTTTCACTGCTCCAATCAAAAGACACAGGGTTAGAAGAACTGATGAAAACTCAAGATCACCTAAGTGCTCCCTTACTGGAGACTCACTTGTGATCCAAGGACACAGACAAACTACAAGCTGAAGGGGCGGGGACAGGTACCCTATACAAGTGAATCTTTGAAACAAAGAAACAAATGGATTCTGTTTGAGACCCCAGAGACAGTCACTAGAAAATAGTCCTACCTAGCCACCGTGAATTCCTTTTGTTTGGTATCAGCAGTGCCCAGGTATAGATTTAGTGGTACTGCAATGTCCTTCTCATTTTTCTCACATCAACAAATGAATTGCTGTAATAATATGCGTCTGGGCTTTTGAAATCACTGGGTTTTATGATATCCACGATTGTAAAGAAGTAATAACCACATAAAGAGGGAAGTTTGGACACTCAACCAAACACGTCTCTCCACAACACACACTTTGCTCCCAAATGCTCCTGTCTAGAAATAGGTGTTCCTTTTTATTTGTCCCTCCTCCTCTCAGTGGTGAACATGCCAATGTCCCTCAAACATGGTGGTGAGTAAAGCACCAAGTATACTTTTCTGTCTACAACAGGCCCAGCGGAAGTATAATTGGGGTCTTCAGTGAGGACTTAGTCAATGAATGTGGCTAAGTACAGTTAGCAAGCGAGAAGGAGGTTTAAGAGGACAGAGGACAGAGATACGGGTTCAAGTCCCTGCACCACCATTTACTGGTTTTGTAAGCACACGCGGCTGATTCGTTCTGCAATTGTCTCAGTGAGCCCAGTGCTCTCCCTACGGCTTAGTGACCTTGCAATGTTTTTGAAAGCATAATGTAGGGAAGTGACATAGTTGATGTAGTTAACTGTTCTGTACATAAGGATAGATGGACAGACAGAAAGAAGATTGTTTCATAGATAGACAGATAGATAGATGACAGATGATCGATAGATTATACACATGATAGAAGACAGGAAGCTAGATAGATGGATAGATAAATAGAGAGGATAGAGAGATAGAAAGAAGGATATATAGAAAGGTAGATAGATATACAGACAGACAGAGCGATAGATAGATACAGATACATATCGATTGACACAAAGCTGTTGCTCATAACCAGGAGATGAATGGTGAAATCACATAGCTAAACTACAAACAAAAAGGAAGAATGAAATCCAGTTTACAAAGTGCAGTAAGCAGCCATAAGAAGAAAACAAATCCTACCATTTGCAATGACGTGGATGGAGCTAGACAGTAGTATGTTCAGAAAAATAGGTCAGGCGGAGAAAGACAATATCAAATGATATCACTCATGTGTGGAGTATAACAACAAAGAGAAACTGAAGGAAAAAAACAGCAGGATACTCACAGAACCCGAGAGTTGACTAAAAGTTGCCAAAGGGAAAAGGACTGCACAGGGTGGTTCTGAAGGGAGGGATAAGTGTGGGGAGAAAGATTGGGGGCATTAGGATTACCATGTATATTGCGTGGGGTCGCGCGGGACATGGGGAGTGCTGTACAACACAGAGAAGACTAGTAGAGGTTATATAGCATCTTACTACTCCATGATTGACAGCGACTGTATCGGTATCTTTGAAGGGGTACATGCTGAAGGGGTTTAAAGCATCCAACTATGCTGATGGACAGCGACTTTAAGAGGTTTTTGCTGGTAGACTTGGATAAGGGGGAGCATAGTAAACATAATGTTCTTCACGTGATTGTAGATTAATGATAACAAAAAAATTTTTTAAGTGCAATAAGGGCACAGCACTGAATCATCAGAATAAAAGGTCAGGCTCTGAGTGCTGCAAACAAAAGACACAGGGTTAAAAGAACGGATGGAAACTCAAGAAACCTACGTGCTTCCTTACAGGAGACTCACTTGAGATCCAAGGACAAAGACAAACTACAAGCTGAAGGTGTGGGGACAAGTACCCTACACGAGTGAAACTGAAAAACAAACAATCAAACAAATGGATTCTGTTTGAGCCCCCAGAGACAGTCAGTAGAAAATAGCACTATCTGGCCACCGTGAATTCTTTTTGTTTGTTTTCAGCAAGGCCCAGCCATAGATTTAGTGGTGGAGCAACGTCCTTCTCATTTTCTCTCACCTCAACAACTGGGTTGCTGAAATAATAAGAATCTGGGCCTTTGAAATCTGTGGGTTTTATGATCTTCACGAATGTGAAGTAATAACCACCTAAAGAGGGAAGTTTGGACACTCAAATAAATATGTCACTCCACAATACACTCTTAGCTCCCAACTGCTCCTGTCTAGAAATTGGTGTTCCTTTTTATTTGACCCTCCATCCTATCAGTGGTGTTCACATAGATGTCCTTCAAACATGGTGGTGAGCAAAGCAACAATTTTACGTTTCTGTCGTCCACAGGCCCAGAGGAAGGATACTTGTGGTCTTCAGGGAGCACTTAGTGAATGAATGTGGCTATATACAGACAGGAAGTGAGAAGGAGATGAAAGAGGACAGAGGATAGAGACACGGGTTCAAGTCCCTGCACAACCATTTCCTGGTTTTGTAGGTACACTCGGCCGACACGACCTGCAAGTGTCTCGGTGAACCCAGTACTCTCCCTACAGCCTAGTTACCTTGCAGGATTTTTGGAAGCATAATGTAGGAAAGTGACATAGGATATGTGGTTACCTGTTCTGTACACAAGGACAGATGGGCAGACAGAAAGATGATTGATTGATTGATTGATTGATTGATAGACAGACAGATAGATAGATATAGGTTCATATCCATTAACACAAAGCTATTGCTCATAACCATGAGAGCAATGGTTGAAGCACATAGCAAACTACAAACGAAAAAGAAGAATAAAATCCAGTTTAAAAAGTGCAGTAAGCAGCCATAAGAAGAAAACCAATCCTATCATTGGCAATAACTTGGATGGAGCTAGAGGGTATTATGCTCAGTCAAATAGTCCAGTCGGAGAAATACATGTACCAAATGATTTAACTCATGTGTGGAGTACGATAACAAAGAAAAACTGAAGGAAGAAACAGCAGCATATACACAGAACCCGAGAGTGGACTAAGAGTTACCAAAGAGAAAGGGACTGGGTAGTGTTTGTGGGAAGGGATTGATAAGGGCGGGGAAAAAGAATGGGGGCATTAGGATTAGCATGAATAATGTGTAGGGTGAAGTGTCATTGGGAGGGCTATACAACACAGAGAAGACAAGTAGTGATTCTAGAGCATCTTACGACACGCTGACGGACAGCGACTGAAACTGGGATTTGGCGAGGACTTGGTGAAGGGGTTAGACTAGTTAACATATTGTTCTGCATGTGATTGTATATTAATGAGAACAAAAAAAATTTCAAAGTGCAGTAAGAGCCTAGCTATCAAATATCAGAATAAAAGTACAGGCTTTCACTGCTCCAATCAAAAGACACAGGGTTAGAAGAACTGATGAAAACTCAAGATCACCTAAGTGCTCCCTTACTGGAGACTCACTTGTGATCCAAGGACACAGACAAACTACAAGCTGAAGGGGCGGGGACAGGTACCCTATACAAGTGAATCTTTGAAACAAAGAAACAAATGGATTCTGTTTGAGACCCCAGAGACAGTCACTAGAAAATAGTCCTACCTAGCCACCGTGAATTCCTTTTGTTTGGTATCAGCAGTGCCCAGGTATAGATTTAGTGGTACTGCAATGTCCTTCTCATTTTTCTCACATCAACAAATGAATTGCTGTAATAATATGCGTCTGGGCTTTTGAAATCACTGGGTTTTATGATATCCACGATTGTAAAGAAGTAATAACCACATAAAGAGGGAAGTTTGGACACTCAACCAAACACGTCTCTCCACAACACACACTTTGCTCCCAAATGCTCCTGTCTAGAAATAGGTGTTCCTTTTTATTTGTCCCTCCTCCTCTCAGTGGTGAACATGCCAATGTCCCTCAAACATGGTGGTGAGTAAAGCACCAAGTATACTTTTCTGTCTACAACAGGCCCAGCGGAAGTATAATTGGGGTCTTCAGTGAGGACTTAGTCAATGAATGTGGCTAAGTACAGTTAGCAAGCGAGAAGGAGGTTTAAGAGGACAGAGGACAGAGATACGGGTTCAAGTCCCTGCACCACCATTTACTGGTTTTGTAAGCACACGCGGCTGATTCGTTCTGCAATTGTCTCAGTGAGCCCAGTGCTCTCCCTACGGCCTAGTGACCTTGCAATGTTTTTGAAAGCATAATGTAGGGAAGTGACATAGTTGATGTAGTTAACTGTTCTGTACATAAGGATAGATGGACAGACAGAAAGAAGATTGTTTCATAGATAGACAGATAGATAGATGACAGATGATCGATAGATTATACACATGATAGAAGACAGGAAGCTAGATAGATGGATAGATAAATAGAGAGGATAGAGAGATAGAAAGAAGGATATATAGAAAGGTAGATAGATATACAGACAGACAGAGCGATAGATAGATACAGATACATATCGATTGACACAAAGCTGTTGCTCATAACCAGGAGATGAATGGTGAAATCACATAGCTAAACTACAAACAAAAAGGAAGAATGAAATCCAGTTTACAAAGTGCAGTAAGCAGCCATAAGAAGAAAACAAATCCTACCATTTGCAATGACGTGGATGGAGCTAGACAGTAGTATGTTCAGAAAAATAGGTCAGGCGGAGAAAGACAATATCAAATGATATCACTCATGTGTGGAGTATAACAACAAAGAGAAACTGAAGGAAAAAAACAGCAGGATACTCACAGAACCCGAGAGTTGACTAAAAGTTGCCAAAGGGAAAAGGACTGCACAGGGTGGTTCTGAAGGGAGGGATAAGTGTGGGGAGAAAGATTGGGGGCATTAGGATTACCATGTATATTGCGTGGGGTCGCGCGGGACATGGGGAGTGCTGTACAACACAGAGAAGACTAGTAGAGGTTATATAGCATCTTACTACTCCATGATTGACAGCGACTGTATCGGTATCTTTGAAGGGGTACATGCTAAAGGGGTTTAAAGCATCCAACTATGCTGATGGACAGCGACTTTAAGAGGTTTTTGCTGGTAGACTTGGATAAGGGGGAGCATAGTAAACATAATGTTCTTCACGTGATTGTAGATTAATGATAACAAAAAAATTTTTTAAGTGCAATAAGGGCACAGCACTGAATCATCAGAATAAAAGGTCAGGCTCTGAGTGCTGCAAACAAAAGACACAGGGTTAAAAGAACGGATGGAAACTCAAGAAACCTACGTGCTTCCTTACAGGAGACTCACTTGAGATCCAAGGACAAAGACAAACTACAAGCTGAAGGTGTGGGGACAAGTACCCTACACGAGTGAAACTGAAAAACAAACAATCAAACAAATGGATTCTGTTTGAGCCCCCAGAGACAGTCAGTAGAAAATAGCACTATCTGGCCACCGTGAATTCTTTTTGTTTGTTTTCAGCAAGGCCCAGCCATAGATTTAGTGGTGGAGCAACGTCCTTCTCATTTTCTCTCACCTCAACAACTGGGTTGCTGAAATAATAAGAATCTGGGCCTTTGAAATCTGTGGGTTTTATGATCTTCACGAATGTGAAGTAATAACCACCTAAAGAGGGAAGTTTGGACACTCAAATAAATATGTCACTCCACAATACACTCTTAGCTCCCAACTGCTCCTGTCTAGAAATTGGTGTTCCTTTTTATTTGACCCTCCATCCTATCAGTGGTGTTCACATAGATGTCCTTCAAACATGGTGGTGAGCAAAGCAACAATTTTACGTTTCTGTCGTCCACAGGCCCAGAGGAAGGATACTTGTGGTCTTCAGGGAGCACTTAGTGAATGAATGTGGCTATATACAGACAGGAAGTGAGAAGGAGATGAAAGAGGACAGAGGATAGAGACACGGGTTCAAGTCCCTGCACAACCATTTCCTGGTTTTGTAGGTACACTCGGCCGACACGACCTGCAAGTGTCTCGGTGAACCCAGTACTCTCCCTACAGCCTAGTTACCTTGCAGGATTTTTGGAAGCATAATGTAGGAAAGTGACATAGGATATGTGGTTACCTGTTCTGTACACAAGGACAGATGGGCAGACAGAAAGATGATTGATTGATTGATTGATTGATTGATAGACAGACAGATAGATAGATATAGGTTCATATCCATTAACACAAAGCTATTGCTCATAACCATGAGAGCAATGGTTGAAGCACATAGCAAACTACAAACGAAAAAGAAGAATAAAATCCAGTTTAAAAAGTGCAGTAAGCAGCCATAAGAAGAAAACCAATCCTATCATTGGCAATAACTTGGATGGAGCTAGAGGGTATTATGCTCAGTCAAATAGTCCAGTCGGAGAAATACATGTACCAAATGATTTAACTCATGTGTGGAGTACGATAACAAAGAAAAACTGAAGGAAGAAACAGCAGCATATACACAGTACCCGAGAGTGGACTAAGAGTTACCAAAGAGAAAGGGACTGGGTAGTGTTTGTGGGAAGGGATTGATAAGGGCGGGGAAAAAGAATGGGGGCATTAGGATTAGCATGAATAATGTGTAGGGTGAAGTGTCATTGGGAGGGCTATACAACACAGAGAAGACAAGTAGTGATTCTAGAGCATCTTACGACACGCTGACGGACAGCGACTGAAACTGGGATTTGGCGAGGACTTGGTGAAGGGGTTAGACTAGTTAACATATTGTTCTGCATGTGATTGTATATTAATGAGAACAAAAAAAATTTCAAAGTGCAGTAAGAGCCTAGCTATCAAATATCAGAATAAAAGTACAGGCTTTCACTGCTCCAATCAAAAGACACAGGGTTAGAAGAACTGATGAAAACTCAAGATCACCTAAGTGCTCCCTTACTGGAGACTCACTTGTGATCCAAGGACACAGACAAACTACAAGCTGAAGGGGCGGGGACAGGTACCCTATACAAGTGAATCTTTGAAACAAAGAAACAAATGGATTCTGTTTGAGACCCCAGAGACAGTCACTAGAAAATAGTCCTACCTAGCCACCGTGAATTCCTTTTGTTTGGTATCAGCAGTGCCCAGGTATAGATTTAGTGGTACTGCAATGTCCTTCTCATTTTTCTCACATCAACAAATGAATTGCTGTAATAATATGCGTCTGGGCTTTTGAAATCACTGGGTTTTATGATATCCACGAATGTAAAGAAGTAATAACCACATAAAGAGGGAAGTTTGGACACTCAACCAAAAACGTCTCTCCACAACACACACTTTGCTCCCAAATGCTCCTGTCTAGAAATAGGTGTTCCTTTTTATTTGTCCCTCCTCCTATCAGTGGTGAACATGCCAATGTCCCTCAAACATGGTGGTGAGTAAAGCACCAAGTATACTTTTCTGTCTACAACAGGCCCAGAGGAAGTATAATTGGGGTCTTCAGTGAGGACTTAGTCAATGAATGTGGCTAAGTACAGTTAGCAAGCGAGAAGGAGGTTTAAGAGGACAGAGGACAGAGATACGGGTTCAAGTCCCTGCACCACCATTTACTGGTTTTGTAAGCACACGCGGCTGATTCGTTCTGCAATTGTCTCAGTGAGCCCAGTGCTCTCCCTACGGCCTAGTGACCTTGCAATGTTTTTGAAAGCATAATGTAGGGAAGTGACATAGTTGATGTAGTTAACTGTTCTGTACATAAGGATAGATGGACAGACAGAAAGAAGATTGTTTCATAGATAGACAGATAGATAGATGACAGATGATCGATAGATTATACACATGATAGAAGACAGGAAGCTAGATAGATGGATAGATAAATAGAGAGGATAGAGAGATAGAAAGAAGGATATATAGAAAGGTAGATAGATATACAGACAGACAGAGCGATAGATAGATACAGATACATATCGATTGACACAAAGCTGTTGCTCATAACCAGGAGATGAATGGTGAAATCACATAGCTAAACTACAAACAAAAAGGAAGAATGAAATCCAGTTTACAAAGTGCAGTAAGCAGCCATAAGAAGAAAACAAATCCTACCATTTGCAATGACGTGGATGGAGCTAGACAGTAGTATGTTCAGAAAAATAGGTCAGGCGGAGAAAGACAATATCAAATGATATCACTCATGTGTGGAGTATAACAACAAAGAGAAACTGAAGGAAAAAAACAGCAGGATACTCACAGAACCCGAGAGTTGACTAAAAGTTGCCAAAGGGAAAAGGACTGCACAGGGTGGTTCTGAAGGGAGGGATAAGTGTGGGGAGAAAGATTGGGGGCATTAGGATTACCATGTATATTGCGTGGGGTCGCGCGGGACATGGGGAGTGCTGTACAACACAGAGAAGACTAGTAGAGGTTATATAGCATCTTACTACTCCATGATTGACAGCGACTGTATCGGTGTCTTTGAAGGGGTACATGCTGAAGGGGTTTAAAGCATCCAACTATGCTGATGGACAGCGACTTTAAGAGGTTTTTGCTGGTGGACTTAGATAAGGGGGAGCATAGTAAACATAATGTTTTTCACGTGATTGTAGATTAATGATAACAAAAAAATTTTTTAAGTGCAATAAGGGCACAGCACTGAATCATCAGAATAAAAGGTCAGGCTCTGAGTGCTGCAAACAAAAGACACAGGGTTAAAAGAACGGATGAAAACTCAAGAAACCTACGTGCTTCCTTACAGGAGACTCACTTGAGATCCAAGGACAAAGACAAACTACAAGCTGAAGGTGTGGGGACAAGTACCCTACACGAGTGAAACTGAAAAACAAACAATCAAACAAATGGATTCTGTTTGAGCCCCCAGAGACAGTCAGTAGGAAATAGCACTATCTGGCCTCCGTGAATTCTTTTTGTTTGTTTTCAGCAAGGCCCAGCCATAGATTTAGTGGTGGAGCAACGTCCTTCTCATTTTCTCTCACCTCAACAACTGGGTTGCTGAAATAATAAGAATCTGGGCCTCTGAAATCTGTGGGTTTTATGATCTTCACGAATGTGAAGTAATAACCACCTAAAGAGGGAAGTTTGGACACTCAAATAAATATGTCACTCCACAATACACTCTTAGCTCCCAACTGCTCCTGTCTAGAAATTGGTGTTCCTTTTTATTTGACCCTCCATCCTATCAGTGGTGTTCACATAGATGTCCTTCAAACATGGTGGTGAGCAAAGCAACAATTTTACGTTTCTGTCGTCCACAGGCCCAGAGGAAGGATACTTGTGGTCTTCAGGGAGCACTTAGTGAATGAATGTGGCTATATACAGACAGGAAGTGAGAAGGAGATGAAAGAGGACAGAGGATAGAGACACGGGTTCAAGTCCCTGCACAACCATTTCCTGGTTTTGTAGGTACACTCGGCCGACACGACCTGCAAGTGTCTCGGTGAACCCAGTACTCTCCCTACAGCCTAGTTACCTTGCAGGATTTTTGGAAGCATAATGTAGGAAAGTGACATAGGATATGTGGTTACCTGTTCTGTACACAAGGACAGATGGGCAGACAGAAAGATGATTGATTGATTGATTGATTGATTGATAGACAGACAGATAGATAGATATAGGTTCATATCGATTAACACAAAGCTATTGCTCATAACCATGAGAGCAATGGTTGAAGCACATAGCAAACTACAAACGAAAAAGAAGAATAACATCCAGTTTAAAAAGTGCAGTAAGCAGCCATAAGAAGAAAACAAATCCTATCATTGGCAATAACTTGGATGGAGCTAGAGGGTATTATGCTCAGTCAAATAGTCCAGTCGGAGAAATACATGTACCAAATGATTTAACTCATGTGTGGAGTACGATAACAAAGAAAAACTGAAGGAAGAAACAGCAGCATATACACAGTACCCGAGAGTGGACTAAGAGTTACCAAAGAGAAAGGGACTGGGTAGTGTTTGTGGGAAGGGATTGATAAGGGCGGGGAAAAAGAATGGGGGCATTAGGATTAGCATGAATAATGTGTAGGGTGAAGGGTCATTGGGAGGGCTATACAACACAGAGAAGACAAGTAGTGATTCTAGAGCATCTTACGACACGCTGACGGACAGCGACTGAAACTGGGATTTGGCGAGGACTTGGTGAAGGGGTTAGACTAGTTAACATATTGTTCTGCATGTGATTGTATATTAATGAGAACAAAAAAAATTTCAAAGTGCAGTAAGAGCCTAGCTATCAAATATCAGAATAAAAGTACAGGCTTTCACTGCTCCAATCAAAAGACACAGGGTTAGAAGAACTGATGAAAACTCAAGATCACCTAAGTGCTCCCTTACTGGAGACTCACTTGTGATCCAAGGACACAGACAAACTACAAGCTGAAGGGGCGGGGACAGGTACCCTATACAAGTGAATCTTTGAAACAAAGAAACAAATGGATTCTGTTTGAGACCCCAGAGACAGTCACTAGAAAATAGTCCTACCTAGCCACCGTGAATTCCTTTTGTTTGGTATCAGCAGTGCCCAGGTATAGATTTAGTGGTACTGCAATGTCCTTCTCATTTTTCTCACATCAACAAATGAATTGCTGTAATAATATGCGTCTGGGCTTTTGAAATCACTGGGTTTTATGATATCCACGATTGTAAAGAAGTAATAACCACATAAAGAGGGAAGTTTGGACACTCAACCAAACACGTCTCTCCACAACACACACTTTGCTCCCAAATGCTCCTGTCTAGAAATAGGTGTTCCTTTTTATTTGTCCCTCCTCCTATCAGTGGTGAACATGCCAATGTCCCTCAAACATGGTGGTGAGTAAAGCACCAAGTATACTTTTCTGTCTACAACAGGCCCAGAGGAGGTATAATTGGGGTCTTCAGTGAGGACTTAGTCAATGAATGTGGCTAAGTACAGTTAGCAAGCGAGAAGGAGGTTTAAGAGGACAGAGGACAGAGATACGGGTTCAAGTCCCTGCACCACCATTTACTGGTTTTGTAAGCACACGCGGCTGATTCGTTCTGCAATTGTCTCAGTGAGCCCAGTGCTCTCCCTACGGCCTAGTGACCTTGCAATGTTTTTGAAAGCATAATGTAGGGAAGTGACATAGTTGATGTAGTTAACTGTTCTGTACATAAGGATAGATGGACAGACAGAAAGAAGATTGTTTCATAGATAGACAGATAGATAGATGACAGATGATCGATAGATTATACACATGATAGAAGACAGGAAGCTAGATAGATGGATAGATAAATAGAGAGGATAGAGAGATAGAAAGAAGGATATATAGAAAGATAGATAGATATACAGACAGACAGAGCGATAGATAGATACAGATACATATCGATTGACACAAAGCTGTTGCTCATAACCAGGAGATGAATGGTGAAATCACATAGCTAAACTACAAACAAAAAGGAAGAATGAAATCCAGTTTACAAAGTGCAGTAAGCAGCCATAAGAAGAAAACAAATCCTACCATTTGCAATGACGTGGATGGAGCTAGACAGTAGTATGTTCAGAAAAATAGGTCAGGCGGAGAAAGACAATATCAAATGATATCACTCATGTGTGGAGTATAACAACAAAGAGAAACTGAAGGAAAAAAACAGCAGGATACTCACAGAACCCGAGAGTTGACTAAAAGTTGCCAAAGGGAAAAGGACTGCACAGGGTGGTTCTGAAGGGAGGGATAAGTGTGGGGAGAAAGATTGGGGGCATTAGGATTACCATGTATATTGCGTGGGGTCGCGCGGGACATGGGGAGTGCTGTACAACACAGAGAAGACTAGTAGAGGTTATATAGCATCTTACTACTCCATGATTGACAGCGACTGTATCGGTGTCTTTGAAGGGGTACATGCTGAAGGGGTTTAAAGCATCCAACTATGCTGATGGACAGCGACTTTAAGAGGTTTTTGCTGGTGGACTTAGATAAGGGGGAGCATAGTAAACATAATGTTTTTCACGTGATTGTAGATTAATGATAACAAAAAAATTTTTTAAGTGCAATAAGGGCACAGCACTGAATCATCAGAATAAAAGGTCAGGCTCTGAGTGCTGCAAACAAAAGACACAGGGTTAAAAGAACGGATGAAAACTCAAGAAACCTACGTGCTTCCTTACAGGAGACTCACTTGAGATCCAAGGACAAAGACAAACTACAAGCTGAAGGTGTGGGGACAAGTACCCTACACGAGTGAAACTGAAAAACAAACAATCAAACAAATGGATTCTGTTTGAGCCCCCAGAGACAGTCAGTAGGAAATAGCACTATCTGGCCTCCGTGAATTCTTTTTGTTTGTTTTCAGCAAGGCCCAGCCATAGATTTAGTGGTGGAGCAACGTCCTTCTCATTTTCTCTCACCTCAACAACTGGGTTGCTGAAATAATAAGAATCTGGGCCTCTGAAATCTGTGGGTTTTATGATCTTCACGAATGTGAAGTAATAACCACCTAAAGAGGGAAGTTTGGACACTCAAATAAATATGTCACTCCACAATACACTCTTAGCTCCCAACTGCTCCTGTCTAGAAATTGGTGTTCCTTTTTATTTGACCCTCCATCCTATCAGTGGTGTTCACATAGATGTCCTTCAAACATGGTGGTGAGCAAAGCAACAATTTTACGTTTCTGTCGTCCACAGGCCCAGAGGAAGGATACTTGTGGTCTTCAGGGAGCACTTAGTGAATGAATGTGGCTATATACAGACAGGAAGTGAGAAGGAGATGAAAGAGGACAGAGGATAGAGACACGGGTTCAAGTCCCTGCACAACCATTTCCTGGTTTTGTAGGTACACTCGGCCGACACGACCTGCAAGTGTCTCGGTGAACCCAGTACTCTCCCTACAGCCTAGTTACCTTGCAGGATTTTTGGAAGCATAATGTAGGAAAGTGACATAGGATATGTGGTTACCTGTTCTGTACACAAGGACAGATGGGCAGACAGAAAGATGATTGATTGATTGATTGATTGATTGATAGACAGATAGATAGATATAGGTTCATATCGATTAACACAAAGCTATTGCTCATAACCATGAGAGCAATGGTTGAAGCACATAGCAAACTACAAACGAAAAAGAAGAATAACATCCAGTTTAAAAAGTGCAGTAAGCAGCCATAAGAAGAAAACAAATCCTATCATTGGCAATAACTTGGATGGAGCTAGAGGGTATTATGCTCAGTCAAATAGTCCAGTCGGAGAAATACATGTACCAAATGATTTAACTCATGTGTGGAGTACGATAACAAAGAAAAACTGAAGGAAGAAACAGCAGCATATACACAGTACCCGAGAGTGGACTAAGAGTTACCAAAGAGAAAGGGACTGGGTAGTGTTTGTGGGAAGGGATTGATAAGGGCGGGGAAAAAGAATGGGGGCATTAGGATTAGCATGAATAATGTGTAGGGTGAAGGGTCATTGGGAGGGCTATACAACACAGAGAAGACAAGTAGTGATTCTAGAGCATCTTACGACACGCTGACGGACAGCGACTGAAACTGGGATTTGGCGAGGACTTGGTGAAGGGGTTAGACTAGTTAACATATTGTTCTGCATGTGATTGTATATTAATGAGAACAAAAAAAATTTCAAAGTGCAGTAAGAGCCTAGCTATCAAATATCAGAATAAAAGTACAGGCTTTCACTGCTCCAATCAAAAGACACAGGGTTAGAAGAACTGATGAAAACTCAAGATCACCTAAGTGCTCCCTTACTGGAGACTCACTTGTGATCCAAGGACACAGACAAACTACAAGCTGAAGGGGCGGGGACAGGTACCCTATACAAGTGAATCTTTGAAACAAAGAAACAAATGGATTCTGTTTGAGACCCCAGAGACAGTCACTAGAAAATAGTCCTACCTAGCCACCGTGAATTCCTTTTGTTTGGTATCAGCAGTGCCCAGGTATAGATTTAGTGGTACTGCAATGTCCTTCTCATTTTTCTCACATCAACAAATGAATTGCTGTAATAATATGCGTCTGGGCTTTTGAAATCACTGGGTTTTATGATATCCACGATTGTAAAGAAGTAATAACCACATAAAGAGGGAAGTTTGGACACTCAACCAAACACGTCTCTCCACAACACACACTTTGCTCCCAAATGCTCCTGTCTAGAAATAGGTGTTCCTTTTTATTTGTCCCTCCTCCTATCAGTGGTGAACATGCCAATGTCCCTCAAACATGGTGGTGAGTAAAGCACCAAGTATACTTTTCTGTCTACAACAGGCCCAGAGGAGGTATAATTGGGGTCTTCAGTGAGGACTTAGTCAATGAATGTGGCTAAGTACAGTTAGCAAGCGAGAAGGAGGTTTAAGAGGACAGAGGACAGAGATACGGGTTCAAGTCCCTGCACCACCATTTACTGGTTTTGTAAGCACACGCGGCTGATTCGTTCTGCAATTGTCTCAGTGAGCCCAGTGCTCTCCCTACGGCCTAGTGACCTTGCAATGTTTTTGAAAGCATAATGTAGGGAAGTGACATAGTTGATGTAGTTAACTGTTCTGTACATAAGGATAGATGGACAGACAGAAAGAAGATTGTTTCATAGATAGACAGATAGATAGATGACAGATGATCGATAGATTATACACATGATAGAAGACAGGAAGCTAGATAGATGGATAGATAAATAGAGAGGATAGAGAGATAGAAAGAAGGATATATAGAAAGATAGATAGATATACAGACAGACAGAGCGATAGATAGATACAGATACATATCGATTGACACAAAGCTGTTGCTCATAACCAGGAGATGAATGGTGAAATCACATAGCTAAACTACAAACAAAAAGGAAGAATGAAATCCAGTTTACAAAGTGCAGTAAGCAGCCATAAGAAGAAAACAAATCCTACCATTTGCAATGACGTGGATGGAGCTAGACAGTAGTATGTTCAGAAAAATAGGTCAGGCGGAGAAAGACAATATCAAATGATATCACTCATGTGTGGAGTATAACAACAAAGAGAAACTGAAGGAAAAAAACAGCAGGATACTCACAGAACCCGAGAGTTGACTAAAAGTTGCCAAAGGGAAAAGGACTGCACAGGGTGGTTCTGAAGGGAGGGATAAGTGTGGGGAGAAAGATTGGGGGCATTAGGATTACCATGTATATTGCGTGGGGTCGCGCGGGACATGGGGAGTGCTGTACAACACAGAGAAGACTAGTAGAGGTTATATAGCATCTTACTACTCCATGATTGACAGCGACTGTATCGGTGTCTTTGAAGGGGTACATGCTGAAGGGGTTTAAAGCATCCAACTATGCTGATGGACAGCGACTTTAAGAGGTTTTTGCTGGTGGACTTGGATAAGGGGGAGCATAGTAAACATAATGTTTTTCACGTGATTGTAGATTAATGATAACAAAAAAATTTTTTAAGTGCAATAAGGGCACAGCACTGAATCATCAGAATAAAAGGTCAGGCTCTGAGTGCTGCAAACAAAAGACACAGGGTTAAAAGAACGGATGAAAACTCAAGAAACCTACGTGCTTCCTTACAGGAGACTCACTTGAGATCCAAGGACAAAGACAAACTACAAGCTGAAGGTGTGGGGACAAGTACCCTACACGAGTGAAACTGAAAAACAAACAATCAAACAAATGGATTCTGTTTGAGCCCCCAGAGACAGTCAGTAGGAAATAGCACTATCTGGCCTCCGTGAATTCTTTTTGTTTGTTTTCAGCAAGGCCCAGCCATAGATTTAGTGGTGGAGCAACGTCCTTCTCATTTTCTCTCACCTCAACAACTGGGTTGCTGAAATAATAAGAATCTGGGCCTCTGAAATCTGTGGGTTTTATGATCTTCACGAATGTGAAGTAATAATCACCTAAAGAGGGAAGTTTGGACACTCAAATAAATATGTCACTCCACAATACACTCTTAGCTCCCAACTGCTCCTGTCTAGAAATTGGTGTTCCTTTTTATTTGACCCTCCATCCTATCAGTGGTGTTCACATAGATGTCCTTCAAACATGGTGGTGAGCAAAGCAACAATTTTACGTTTCTGTCGTCCACAGGCCCAGAGGAAGGATACTTGTGGTCTTCAGGGAGCACTTAGTGAATGAATGTGGCTATATACAGACAGGAAGTGAGAAGGAGATGAAAGAGGACAGAGGATAGAGACACGGGTTCAAGTCCCTGCACAACCATTTCCTGGTTTTGTAGGTACACTCGGCCGACACGACCTGCAAGTGTCTCGGTGAACCCAGTACTCTCCCTACAGCCTAGTTACCTTGCAGGATTTTTGGAAGCATAATGTAGGAAAGTGACATAGGATATGTGGTTACCTGTTCTGTACACAAGGACAGATGGGCAGACAGAAAGATGATTGATTGATTGATTGATTGATTGATAGACAGACAGATAGATAGATATAGGTTCATATCGATTAACACAAAGCTATTGCTCATAACCATGAGAGCAATGGTTGAAGCACATAGCAAACTACAAACGAAAAAGAAGAATAACATCCAGTTTAAAAAGTGCAGTAAGCAGCCATAAGAAGAAAACAAATCCTATCATTGGCAATAACTTGGATGGAGCTAGAGGGTATTATGCTCAGTCAAATAGTCCAGTCGGAGAAATACATGTACCAAATGATTTAACTCATGTGTGGAGTACGATAACAAAGAAAAACTGAAGGAAGAAACAGCAGCATATACACAGTACCCGAGAGTGGACTAAGAGTTACCAAAGAGAAAGGGACTGGGTAGTGTTTGTGGGAAGGGATTGATAAGGGCGGGGAAAAAGAATGGGGGCATTAGGATTAGCATGAATAATGTGTAGGGTGAAGGGTCATTGGGAGGGCTATACAACACAGAGAAGACAAGTAGTGATTCTAGAGCATCTTACGACACGCTGACGGACAGCGACTGAAACTGGGATTTGGCGAGGACTTGGTGAAGGGGTTAGACTAGTTAACATATTGTTCTGCATGTGATTGTATATTAATGAGAACAAAAAAAATTTCAAAGTGCAGTAAGAGCCTAGCTATCAAATATCAGAATAAAAGTACAGGCTTTCACTGCTCCAATCAAAAGACACAGGGTTAGAAGAACTGATGAAAACTCAAGATCACCTAAGTGCTCCCTTACTGGAGACTCACTTGTGATCCAAGGACACAGACAAACTACAAGCTGAAGGGGCGGGGACAGGTACCCTATACAAGTGAATCTTTGAAACAAAGAAACAAATGGATTCTGTTTGAGACCCCAGAGACAGTCACTAGAAAATAGTCCTACCTAGCCACCGTGAATTCCTTTTGTTTGGTATCAGCAGTGCCCAGGTATAGATTTAGTGGTACTGCAATGTCCTTCTCATTTTTCTCACATCAACAAATGAATTGCTGTAATAATATGCGTCTGGGCTTTTGAAATCACTGGGTTTTATGATATCCACGATTGTAAAGAAGTAATAACCACATAAAGAGGGAAGTTTGGACACTCAACCAAACACGTCTCTCCACAACACACACTTTGCTCCCAAATGCTCCTGTCTAGAAATAGGTGTTCCTTTTTATTTGTCCCTCCTCCTATCAGTGGTGAACATGCCAATGTCCCTCAAACATGGTGGTGAGTAAAGCACCAAGTATACTTTTCTGTCTACAACAGGCCCAGAGGAGGTATAATTGGGGTCTTCAGTGAGGACTTAGTCAATGAATGTGGCTAAGTACAGTTAGCAAGCGAGAAGGAGGTTTAAGAGGACAGTGGACAGAGATACGGGTTCAAGTCCCTGCACCACCATTTACTGGTTTTGTAAGCACACGCGGCTGATTCGTTCTGCAATTGTCTCAGTGAGCCCAGTGCTCTCCCTACGGCCTAGTGACCTTGCAATGTTTTTGAAAGCATAATGTAGGGAAGTGACATAGTTGATGTAGTTAACTGTTCTGTACATAAGGATAGATGGACAGACAGAAAGAAGATTGTTTCATAGATAGACAGATAGATAGATGACAGATGATCGATAGATTATACACATGATAGAAGACAGGAAGCTAGATAGATGGATAGATAAAGAGAGAGGATAGAGAGATAGAAAGAAGGATATATAGAAAGATAGATAGATATACAGACAGACAGAGCGATAGATAGATACAGATACATATCGATTGACACAAAGCTGTTGCTCATAACCAGGAGATGAATGGTGAAATCACATAGCTAAACTACAAACAAAAAGGAAGAATGAAATCCAGTTTACAAAGTGCAGTAAGCAGCCATAAGAAGAAAACAAATCCTACCATTTGCAATGACGTGGATGGAGCTAGACAGTAGTATGTTCAGAAAAATAGGTCAGGCGGAGAAAGACAATATCAAATGATATCACTCATGTGTGGAGTATAACAACAAAGAGAAACTGAAGGAAAAAAACAGCAGGATACTCACAGAACCCGAGAGTTGACTAAAAGTTGCCAAAGGGAAAAGGACTGCACAGGGTGGTTCTGAAGGGAGGGATAAGTGTGGGGAGAAAGATTGGGGGCATTAGGATTACCATGTATATTGCGTGGGGTCGCGCGGGACATGGGGAGTGCTGTACAACACAGAGAAGACTAGTAGAGGTTATATAGCATCTTACTACTCCATGATTGACAGCGACTGTATCGGTGTCTTTGAAGGGGTACATGCTGAAGGGGTTTAAAGCATCCAACTATGCTGATGGACAGCGACTTTAAGAGGTTTTTGCTGGTGGACTTGGATAAGGGGGAGCATAGTAAACATAATGTTTTTCACGTGATTGTAGATTAATGATAACAAAAAAATTTTTTAAGTGCAATAAGGGCACAGCACTGAATCATCAGAATAAAAGGTCAGGCTCTGAGTGCTGCAAACAAAAGACACAGGGTTAAAAGAACGGATGAAAACTCAAGAAACCTACGTGCTTCCTTACAGGAGACTCACTTGAGATCCAAGGACAAAGACAAACTACAAGCTGAAGGTGTGGGGACAAGTACCCTACACGAGTGAAACTGAAAAACAAACAATCAAACAAATGGATTCTGTTTGAGCCCCCAGAGACAGTCAGTAGGAAATAGCACTATCTGGCCTCCGTGAATTCTTTTTGTTTGTTTTCAGCAAGGCCCAGCCATAGATTTAGTGGTGGAGCAACGTCCTTCTCATTTTCTCTCACCTCAACAACTGGGTTGCTGAAATAATAAGAATCTGGGCCTCTGAAATCTGTGGGTTTTATGATCTTCACGAATGTGAAGTAATAACCACCTAAAGAGGGAAGTTTGGACACTCAAATAAATATGTCACTCCACAATACACTCTTAGCTCCCAACTGCTCCTGTCTAGAAATTGGTGTTCCTTTTTATTTGACCCTCCATCCTATCAGTGGTGTTCACATAGATGTCCTTCAAACATGGTGGTGAGCAAAGCAACAATTTTACGTTTCTGTCGTCCACAGGCCCAGAGGAAGGATACTTGTGGTCTTCAGGGAGCACTTAGTGAATGAATGTGGCTATATACAGACAGGAAGTGAGAAGGAGATGAAAGAGGACAGAGGATAGAGACACGGGTTCAAGTCCCTGCACAACCATTTCCTGGTTTTGTAGGTACACTCGGCCGACACGACCTGCAAGTGTCTCGGTGAACCCAGTACTCTCCCTACAGCCTAGTTACCTTGCAGGATTTTTGGAAGCATAATGTAGGAAAGTGACATAGGATATGTGGTTACCTGTTCTGTACACAAGGACAGATGGGCAGACAGAAAGATGATTGATTGATTGATTGATTGATTGATAGACAGACAGATAGATAGATATAGGTTCATATCGATTAACACAAAGCTATTGCTCATAACCATGAGAGCAATGGTTGAAGCACATAGCAAACTACAAACGAAAAAGAAGAATAACATCCAGTTTAAAAAGTGCAGTAAGCAGCCATAAGAAGAAAACAAATCCTATCATTGGCAATAACTTGGATGGAGCTAGAGGGTATTATGCTCAGTCAAATAGTCCAGTCGGAGAAATACATGTACCAAATGATTTAACTCATGTGTGGAGTACGATAACAAAGAAAAACTGAAGGAAGAAACAGCAGCATATACACAGTACCCGAGAGTGGACTAAGAGTTACCAAAGAGAAAGGGACTGGGTAGTGTTTGTGGGAAGGGATTGATAAGGGCGGGGAAAAAGAATGGGGGCATTAGGATTAGCATGAATAATGTGTAGGGTGAAGGGTCATTGGGAGGGCTATACAACACAGAGAAGACAAGTAGTGATTCTAGAGCATCTTACGACACGCTGACGGACAGCGACTGAAACTGGGATTTGGCGAGGACTTGGTGAAGGGGTTAGACTAGTTAACATATTGTTCTGCATGTGATTGTATATTAATGAGAACAAAAAAAATTTCAAAGTGCAGTAAGAGCCTAGCTATCAAATATCAGAATAAAAGTACAGGCTTTCACTGCTCCAATCAAAAGACACAGGGTTAGAAGAACTGATGAAAACTCAAGATCACCTAAGTGCTCCCTTACTGGAGACTCACTTGTGATCCAAGGACACAGACAAACTACAAGCTGAAGGGGCGGGGACAGGTACCCTATACAAGTGAATCTTTGAAACAAAGAAACAAATGGATTCTGTTTGAGACCCCAGAGACAGTCACTAGAAAATAGTCCTACCTAGCCACCGTGAATTCCTTTTGTTTGGTATCAGCAGTGCCCAGGTATAGATTTAGTGGTACTGCAATGTCCTTCTCATTTTTCTCACATCAACAAATGAATTGCTGTAATAATATGCGTCTGGGCTTTTGAAATCACTGGGTTTTATGATATCCACGATTGTAAAGAAGTAATAACCACATAAAGAGGGAAGTTTGGACACTCAACCAAACACGTCTCTCCACAACACACACTTTGCTCCCAAATGCTCCTGTCTAGAAATAGGTGTTCCTTTTTATTTGTCCCTCCTCCTATCAGTGGTGAACATGCCAATGTCCCTCAAACATGGTGGTGAGTAAAGCACCAAGTATACTTTTCTGTCTACAACAGGCCCAGAGGAGGTATAATTGGGGTCTTCAGTGAGGACTTAGTCAATGAATGTGGCTAAGTACAGTTAGCAAGCGAGAAGGAGGTTTAAGAGGACAGAGGACAGAGATACGGGTTCAAGTCCCTGCACCACCATTTACTGGTTTTGTAAGCACACGCGGCTGATTCGTTCTGCAATTGTCTCAGTGAGCCCAGTGCTCTCCCTACGGCCTAGTGACCTTGCAATGTTTTTGAAAGCATAATGTAGGGAAGTGACATAGTTGATGTAGTTAACTGTTCTGTACATAAGGATAGATGGACAGACAGAAAGAAGATTGTTTCATAGATAGACAGATAGATAGATGACAGATGATCGATAGATTATACACATGATAGAAGACAGGAAGCTAGATAGATGGATAGATAAAGAGAGAGGATAGAGAGATAGAAAGAAGGATATATAGAAAGATAGATAGATATACAGACAGACAGAGCGATAGATAGATACAGATACATATCGATTGACACAAAGCTGTTGCTCATAACCAGGAGATGAATGGTGAAATCACATAGCTAAACTACAAACAAAAAGGAAGAATGAAATCCAGTTTACAAAGTGCAGTAAGCAGCCATAAGAAGAAAACAAATCCTACCATTTGCAATGACGTGGATGGAGCTAGACAGTAGTATGTTCAGAAAAATAGGTCAGGCGGAGAAAGACAATATCAAATGATATCACTCATGTGTGGAGTATAACAACAAAGAGAAACTGAAGGAAAAAAACAGCAGGATACTCACAGAACCCGAGAGTTGACTAAAAGTTGCCAAAGGGAAAAGGACTGCACAGGGTGGTTCTGAAGGGAGGGATAAGTGTGGGGAGAAAGATTGGGGGCATTAGGATTACCATGTATATTGCGTGGGGTCGCGCGGGACATGGGGAGTGCTGTACAACACAGAGAAGACTAGTAGAGGTTATATAGCATCTTACTACTCCATGATTGACAGCGACTGTATCGGTGTCTTTGAAGGGGTACATGCTGAAGGGGTTTAAAGCATCCAACTATGCTGATGGACAGCGACTTTAAGAGGTTTTTGCTGGTGGACTTGGATAAGGGGGAGCATAGTAAACATAATGTTTTTCACGTGATTGTAGATTAATGATAACAAAAAAATTTTTTAAGTGCAATAAGGGCACAGCACTGAATCATCAGAATAAAAGGTCAGGCTCTGAGTGCTGCAAACAAAAGACACAGGGTTAAAAGAACGGATGAAAACTCAAGAAACCTACGTGCTTCCTTACAGGAGACTCACTTGAGATCCAAGGACAAAGACAAACTACAAGCTGAAGGTGTGGGGACAAGTACCCTACACGAGTGAAACTGAAAAACAAACAATCAAACAAATGGATTCTGTTTGAGCCCCCAGAGACAGTCAGTAGGAAATAGCACTATCTGGCCTCCGTGAATTCTTTTTGTTTGTTTTCAGCAAGGCCCAGCCATAGATTTAGTGGTGGAGCAACGTCCTTCTCATTTTCTCTCACCTCAACAACTGGGTTGCTGAAATAATAAGAATCTGGGCCTCTGAAATCTGTGGGTTTTATGATCTTCACGAATGTGAAGTAATAACCACCTAAAGAGGGAAGTTTGGACACTCAAATAAATATGTCACTCCACAATACACTCTTAGCTCCCAACTGCTCCTGTCTAGAAATTGGTGTTCCTTTTTATTTGACCCTCCATCCTATCAGTGGTGTTCACATAGATGTCCTTCAAACATGGTGGTGAGCAAAGCAACAATTTTACGTTTCTGTCGTCCACAGGCCCAGAGGAAGGATACTTGTGGTCTTCAGGGAGCACTTAGTGAATGAATGTGGCTATATACAGACAGGAAGTGAGAAGGAGATGAAAGAGGACAGAGGATAGAGACACGGGTTCAAGTCCCTGCACAACCATTTCCTGGTTTTGTAGGTACACTCGGCCGACACGACCTGCAAGTGTCTCGGTGAACCCAGTACTCTCCCTACAGCCTAGTTACCTTGCAGGATTTTTGGAAGCATAATGTAGGAAAGTGACATAGGATATGTGGTTACCTGTTCTGTACACAAGGACAGATGGGCAGACAGAAAGATGATTGATTGATTGATTGATTGATTGATAGACAGACAGATAGATAGATATAGGTTCATATCGATTAACACAAAGCTATTGCTCATAACCATGAGAGCAATGGTTGAAGCACATAGCAAACTACAAACGAAAAAGAAGAATAACATCCAGTTTAAAAAGTGCAGTAAGCAGCCATAAGAAGAAAACAAATCCTATCATTGGCAATAACTTGGATGGAGCTAGAGGGTATTATGCTCAGTCAAATAGTCCAGTCGGAGAAATACATGTACCAAATGATTTAACTCATGTGTGGAGTACGATAACAAAGAAAAACTGAAGGAAGAAACAGCAGCATATACACAGTACCCGAGAGTGGACTAAGAGTTACCAAAGAGAAAGGGACTGGGTAGTGTTTGTGGGAAGGGATTGATAAGGGCGGGGAAAAAGAATGGGGGCATTAGGATTAGCATGAATAATGTGTAGGGTGAAGGGTCATTGGGAGGGCTATACAACACAGAGAAGACAAGTAGTGATTCTAGAGCATCTTACGACACGCTGACGGACAGCGACTGAAACTGGGATTTGGCGAGGACTTGGTGAAGGGGTTAGACTAGTTAACATATTGTTCTGCATGTGATTGTATATTAATGAGAACAAAAAAAATTTCAAAGTGCAGTAAGAGCCTAGCTATCAAATATCAGAATAAAAGTACAGGCTTTCACTGCTCCAATCAAAAGACACAGGGTTAGAAGAACTGATGAAAACTCAAGATCACCTAAGTGCTCCCTTACTGGAGACTCACTTGTGATCCAAGGACACAGACAAACTACAAGCTGAAGGGGCGGGGACAGGTACCCTATACAAGTGAATCTTTGAAACAAAGAAACAAATGGATTCTGTTTGAGACCCCAGAGACAGTCACTAGAAAATAGTCCTACCTAGCCACCGTGAATTCCTTTTGTTTGGTATCAGCAGTGCCCAGGTATAGATTTAGTGGTACTGCAATGTCCTTCTCATTTTTCTCACATCAACAAATGAATTGCTGTAATAATATGCGTCTGGGCTTTTGAAATCACTGGGTTTTATGATATCCACGATTGTAAAGAAGTAATAACCACATAAAGAGGGAAGTTTGGACACTCAACCAAACACGTCTCTCCACAACACACACTTTGCTCCCAAATGCTCCTGTCTAGAAATAGGTGTTCCTTTTTATTTGTCCCTCCTCCTATCAGTGGTGAACATGCCAATGTCCCTCAAACATGGTGGTGAGTAAAGCACCAAGTATACTTTTCTGTCTACAACAGGCCCAGAGGAGGTATAATTGGGGTCTTCAGTGAGGACTTAGTCAATGAATGTGGCTAAGTACAGTTAGCAAGCGAGAAGGAGGTTTAAGAGGACAGAGGACAGAGATACGGGTTCAAGTCCCTGCACCACCATTTACTGGTTTTGTAAGCACACGCGGCTGATTCGTTCTGCAATTGTCTCAGTGAGCCCAGTGCTCTCCCTACGGCCTAGTGACCTTGCAATGTTTTTGAAAGCATAATGTAGGGAAGTGACATAGTTGATGTAGTTAACTGTTCTGTACATAAGGATAGATGGACAGACAGAAAGAAGATTGTTTCATAGATAGACAGATAGATAGATGACAGATGATCGATAGATTATACACATGATAGAAGACAGGAAGCTAGATAGATGGATAGATAAATAGAGAGGATAGAGAGATAGAAAGAAGGATATATAGAAAGATAGATAGATATACAGACAGACAGAGCGATAGATAGATACAGATACATATCGATTGACACAAAGCTGTTGCTCATAACCAGGAGATGAATGGTGAAATCACATAGCTAAACTACAAACAAAAAGGAAGAATGAAATCCAGTTTACAAAGTGCAGTAAGCAGCCATAAGAAGAAAACAAATCCTACCATTTGCAATGACGTGGATGGAGCTAGACAGTAGTATGTTCAGAAAAATAGGTCAGGCGGAGAAAGACAATATCAAATGATATCACTCATGTGTGGAGTATAACAACAAAGAGAAACTGAAGGAAAAAAACAGCAGGATACTCACAGAACCCGAGAGTTGACTAAAAGTTGCCAAAGGGAAAAGGACTGCACAGGGTGGTTCTGAAGGGAGGGATAAGTGTGGGGAGAAAGATTGGGGGCATTAGGATTACCATGTATATTGCGTGGGGTCGCGCGGGACATGGGGAGTGCTGTACAACACAGAGAAGACTAGTAGAGGTTATATAGCATCTTACTACTCCATGATTGACAGCGACTGTATCGGTGTCTTTGAAGGGGTACATGCTGAAGGGGTTTAAAGCATCCAACTATGCTGATGGACAGCGACTTTAAGAGGTTTTTGCTGGTGGACTTAGATAAGGGGGAGCATAGTAAACATAATGTTTTTCACGTGATTGTAGATTAATGATAACAAAAAAATTTTTTAAGTGCAATAAGGGCACAGCACTGAATCATCAGAATAAAAGGTCAGGCTCTGAGTGCTGCAAACAAAAGACACAGGGTTAAAAGAACGGATGAAAACTCAAGAAACCTACGTGCTTCCTTACAGGAGACTCACTTGAGATCCAAGGACAAAGACAAACTACAAGCTGAAGGTGTGGGGACAAGTACCCTACACGAGTGAAACTGAAAAACAAACAATCAAACAAATGGATTCTGTTTGAGCCCCCAGAGACAGTCAGTAGGAAATAGCACTATCTGGCCTCCGTGAATTCTTTTTGTTTGTTTTCAGCAAGGCCCATCCATAGATTTAGTGGTGGAGCAACGTCCTTCTCATTTTCTCTCACCTCAACAACTGGGTTGCTGAAATAATAAGAATCTGGGCCTCTGAAATCTGTGGGTTTTATGATCTTCACGAATGTGAAGTAATAACCACCTAAAGAGGGAAGTTTGGACACTCAAATAAATATGTCACTCCACAATACACTCTTAGCTCCCAACTGCTCCTGTCTAGAAATTGGTGTTCCTTTTTATTTGACCCTCCATCCTATCAGTGGTGTTCACATAGATGTCCTTCAAACATGGTGGTGAGCAAAGCAACAATTTTACGTTTCTGTCGTCCACAGGCCCAGAGGAAGGATACTTGTGGTCTTCAGGGAGCACTTAGTGAATGAATGTGGCTATATACAGACAGGAAGTGAGAAGGAGATGAAAGAGGACAGAGGATAGAGACACGGGTTCAAGTCCCTGCACAACCATTTCCTGGTTTTGTAGGTACACTCGGCCGACACGACCTGCAAGTGTCTCGGTGAACCCAGTACTCTCCCTACAGCCTAGTTACCTTGCAGGATTTTTGGAAGCATAATGTAGGAAAGTGACATAGGATATGTGGTTACCTGTTCTGTACACAAGGACAGATGGGCAGACAGAAAGATGATTGATTGATTGATTGATTGATTGATAGACAGATAGATAGATATAGGTTCATATCGATTAACACAAAGCTATTGCTCATAACCATGAGAGCAATGGTTGAAGCACATAGCAAACTACAAACGAAAAAGAAGAATAACATCCAGTTTAAAAAGTGCAGTAAGCAGCCATAAGAAGAAAACAAATCCTATCATTGGCAATAACTTGGATGGAGCTAGAGGGTATTATGCTCAGTCAAATAGTCCAGTCGGAGAAATACATGTACCAAATGATTTAACTCATGTGTGGAGTACGATAACAAAGAAAAACTGAAGGAAGAAACAGCAGCATATACACAGTACCCGAGAGTGGACTAAGAGTTACCAAAGAGAAAGGGACTGGGTAGTGTTTGTGGGAAGGGATTGATAAGGGCGGGGAAAAAGAATGGGGGCATTAGGATTAGCATGAATAATGTGTAGGGTGAAGGGTCATTGGGAGGGCTATACAACACAGAGAAGACAAGTAGTGATTCTAGAGCATCTTACGACACGCTGACGGACAGCGACTGAAACTGGGATTTGGCGAGGACTTGGTGAAGGGGTTAGACTAGTTAACATATTGTTCTGCATGTGATTGTATATTAATGAGAACAAAAAAAATTTCAAAGTGCAGTAAGAGCCTAGCTATCAAATATCAGAATAAAAGTACAGGCTTTCACTGCTCCAATCAAAAGACACAGGGTTAGAAGAACTGATGAAAACTCAAGATCACCTAAGTGCTCCCTTACTGGAGACTCACTTGTGATCCAAGGACACAGACAAACTACAAGCTGAAGGGGCGGGGACAGGTACCCTATACAAGTGAATCTTTGAAACAAAGAAACAAATGGATTCTGTTTGAGACCCCAGAGACAGTCACTAGAAAATAGTCCTACCTAGCCACCGTGAATTCCTTTTGTTTGGTATCAGCAGTGCCCAGGTATAGATTTAGTGGTACTGCAATGTCCTTCTCATTTTTCTCACATCAACAAATGAATTGCTGTAATAATATGCGTCTGGGCTTTTGAAATCACTGGGTTTTATGATATCCACGATTGTAAAGAAGTAATAACCACATAAAGAGGGAAGTTTGGACACTCAACCAAACACGTCTCTCCACAACACACACTTTGCTCCCAAATGCTCCTGTCTAGAAATAGGTGTTCCTTTTTATTTGTCCCTCCTCCTATCAGTGGTGAACATGCCAATGTCCCTCAAACATGGTGGTGAGTAAAGCACCAAGTATACTTTTCTGTCTACAACAGGCCCAGAGGAGGTATAATTGGGGTCTTCAGTGAGGACTTAGTCAATGAATGTGGCTAAGTACAGTTAGCAAGCGAGAAGGAGGTTTAAGAGGACAGAGGACAGAGATACGGGTTCAAGTCCCTGCACCACCATTTACTGGTTTTGTAAGCACACGCGGCTGATTCGTTCTGCAATTGTCTCAGTGAGCCCAGTGCTCTCCCTACGGCCTAGTGACCTTGCAATGTTTTTGAAAGCATAATGTAGGGAAGTGACATAGTTGATGTAGTTAACTGTTCTGTACATAAGGATAGATGGACAGACAGAAAGAAGATTGTTTCATAGATAGACAGATAGATAGATGACAGATGATCGATAGATTATACACATGATAGAAGACAGGAAGCTAGATAGATGGATAGATAAATAGAGAGGATAGAGAGATAGAAAGAAGGATATATAGAAAGATAGATAGATATACAGACAGACAGAGCGATAGATAGATACAGATACATATCGATTGACACAAAGCTGTTGCTCATAACCAGGAGATGAATGGTGAAATCACATAGCTAAACTACAAACAAAAAGGAAGAATGAAATCCAGTTTACAAAGTGCAGTAAGCAGCCATAAGAAGAAAACAAATCCTACCATTTGCAATGACGTGGATGGAGCTAGACAGTAGTATGTTCAGAAAAATAGGTCAGGCGGAGAAAGACAATATCAAATGATATCACTCATGTGTGGAGTATAACAACAAAGAGAAACTGAAGGAAAAAAACAGCAGGATACTCACAGAACCCGAGAGTTGACTAAAAGTTGCCAAAGGGAAAAGGACTGCACAGGGTGGTTCTGAAGGGAGGGATAAGTGTGGGGAGAAAGATTGGGGGCATTAGGATTACCATGTATATTGCGTGGGGTCGCGCGGGACATGGGGAGTGCTGTACAACACAGAGAAGACTAGTAGAGGTTATATAGCATCTTACTACTCCATGATTGACAGCGACTGTATCGGTGTCTTTGAAGGGGTACATGCTGAAGGGGTTTAAAGCATCCAACTATGCTGATGGACAGCGACTTTAAGAGGTTTTTGCTGGTGGACTTGGATAAGGGGGAGCATAGTAAACATAATGTTTTTCACGTGATTGTAGATTAATGATAACAAAAAAATTTTTTAAGTGCAATAAGGGCACAGCACTGAATCATCAGAATAAAAGGTCAGGCTCTGAGTGCTGCAAACAAAAGACACAGGGTTAAAAGAACGGATGAAAACTCAAGAAACCTACGTGCTTCCTTACAGGAGACTCACTTGAGATCCAAGGACAAAGACAAACTACAAGCTGAAGGTGTGGGGACAAGTACCCTACACGAGTGAAACTGAAAAACAAACAATCAAACAAATGGATTCTGTTTGAGCCCCCAGAGACAGTCAGTAGGAAATAGCACTATCTGGCCTCCGTGAATTCTTTTTGTTTGTTTTCAGCAAGGCCCAGCCATAGATTTAGTGGTGGAGCAACGTCCTTCTCATTTTCTCTCACCTCAACAACTGGGTTGCTGAAATAATAAGAATCTGGGCCTCTGAAATCTGTGGGTTTTATGATCTTCACGAATGTGAAGTAATAACCACCTAAAGAGGGAAGTTTGGACACTCAAATAAATATGTCACTCCACAATACACTCTTAGCTCCCAACTGCTCCTGTCTAGAAATTGGTGTTCCTTTTTATTTGACCCTCCATCCTATCAGTGGTGTTCACATAGATGTCCTTCAAACATGGTGGTGAGCAAAGCAACAATTTTACGTTTCTGTCGTCCACAGGCCCAGAGGAAGGATACTTGTGGTCTTCAGGGAGCACTTAGTGAATGAATGTGGCTATATACAGACAGGAAGTGAGAAGGAGATGAAAGAGGACAGAGGATAGAGACACGGGTTCAAGTCCCTGCACAACCATTTCCTGGTTTTGTAGGTACACTCGGCCGACACGACCTGCAAGTGTCTCGGTGAACCCAGTACTCTCCCTACAGCCTAGTTACCTTGCAGGATTTTTGGAAGCATAATGTAGGAAAGTGACATAGGATATGTGGTTACCTGTTCTGTACACAAGGACAGATGGGCAGACAGAAAGATGATTGATTGATTGATTGATTGATTGATAGACAGACAGATAGATAGATATAGGTTCATATCGATTAACACAAAGCTATTGCTCATAACCATGAGAGCAATGGTTGAAGCACATAGCAAACTACAAACGAAAAAGAAGAATAACATCCAGTTTAAAAAGTGCAGTAAGCAGCCATAAGAAGAAAACAAATCCTATCATTGGCAATAACTTGGATGGAGCTAGAGGGTATTATGCTCAGTCAAATAGTCCAGTCGGAGAAATACATGTACCAAATGATTTAACTCATGTGTGGAGTACGATAACAAAGAAAAACTGAAGGAAGAAACAGCAGCATATACACAGTACCCGAGAGTGGACTAAGAGTTACCAAAGAGAAAGGGACTGGGTAGTGTTTGTGGGAAGGGATTGATAAGGGCGGGGAAAAAGAATGGGGGCATTAGGATTAGCATGAATAATGTGTAGGGTGAAGGGTCATTGGGAGGGCTATACAACACAGAGAAGACAAGTAGTGATTCTAGAGCATCTTACGACACGCTGACGGACAGCGACTGAAACTGGGATTTGGCGAGGACTTGGTGAAGGGGTTAGACTAGTTAACATATTGTTCTGCATGTGATTGTATATTAATGAGAACAAAAAAAATTTCAAAGTGCAGTAAGAGCCTAGCTATCAAATATCAGAATAAAAGTACAGGCTTTCACTGCTCCAATCAAAAGACACAGGGTTAGAAGAACTGATGAAAACTCAAGATCACCTAAGTGCTCCCTTACTGGAGACTCACTTGTGATCCAAGGACACAGACAAACTACAAGCTGAAGGGGCGGGGACAGGTACCCTATACAAGTGAATCTTTGAAACAAAGAAACAAATGGATTCTGTTTGAGACCCCAGAGACAGTCACTAGAAAATAGTCCTACCTAGCCACCGTGAATTCCTTTTGTTTGGTATCAGCAGTGCCCAGGTATAGATTTAGTGGTACTGCAATGTCCTTCTCATTTTTCTCACATCAACAAATGAATTGCTGTAATAATATGCGTCTGGGCTTTTGAAATCACTGGGTTTTATGATATCCACGATTGTAAAGAAGTAATAACCACATAAAGAGGGAAGTTTGGACACTCAACCAAACACGTCTCTCCACAACACACACTTTGCTCCCAAATGCTCCTGTCTAGAAATAGGTGTTCCTTTTTATTTGTCCCTCCTCCTATCAGTGGTGAACATGCCAATGTCCCTCAAACATGGTGGTGAGTAAAGCACCAAGTATACTTTTCTGTCTACAACAGGCCCAGAGGAGGTATAATTGGGGTCTTCAGTGAGGACTTAGTCAATGAATGTGGCTAAGTACAGTTAGCAAGCGAGAAGGAGGTTTAAGAGGACAGAGGACAGAGATACGGGTTCAAGTCCCTGCACCACCATTTACTGGTTTTGTAAGCACACGCGGCTGATTCGTTCTGCAATTGTCTCAGTGAGCCCAGTGCTCTCCCTACGGCCTAGTGACCTTGCAATGTTTTTGAAAGCATAATGTAGGGAAGTGACATAGTTGATGTAGTTAACTGTTCTGTACATAAGGATAGATGGACAGACAGAAAGAAGATTGTTTCATAGATAGACAGATAGATAGATGACAGATGATCGATAGATTATACACATGATAGAAGACAGGAAGCTAGATAGATGGATAGATAAATAGAGAGGATAGAGAGATAGAAAGAAGGATATATAGAAAGATAGATAGATATACAGACAGACAGAGCGATAGATAGATACAGATACATATCGATTGACACAAAGCTGTTGCTCATAACCAGGAGATGAATGGTGAAATCACATAGCTAAACTACAAACAAAAAGGAAGAATGAAATCCAGTTTACAAAGTGCAGTAAGCAGCCATAAGAAGAAAACAAATCCTACCATTTGCAATGACGTGGATGGAGCTAGACAGTAGTATGTTCAGAAAAATAGGTCAGGCGGAGAAAGACAATATCAAATGATATCACTCATGTGTGGAGTATAACAACAAAGAGAAACTGAAGGAAAAAAACAGCAGGATACTCACAGAACCCGAGAGTTGACTAAAAGTTGCCAAAGGGAAAAGGACTGCACAGGGTGGTTCTGAAGGGAGGGATAAGTGTGGGGAGAAAGATTGGGGGCATTAGGATTACCATGTATATTGCGTGGGGTCGCGCGGGACATGGGGAGTGCTGTACAACACAGAGAAGACTAGTAGAGGTTATATAGCATCTTACTACTCCATGATTGACAGCGACTGTATCGGTGTCTTTGAAGGGGTACATGCTGAAGGGGTTTAAAGCATCCAACTATGCTGATGGACAGCGACTTTAAGAGGTTTTTGCTGGTGGACTTGGATAAGGGGGAGCATAGTAAACATAATGTTTTTCACGTGATTGTAGATTAATGATAACAAAAAAATTTTTTAAGTGCAATAAGGGCACAGCACTGAATCATCAGAATAAAAGGTCAGGCTCTGAGTGCTGCAAACAAAAGACACAGGGTTAAAAGAACGGATGAAAACTCAAGAAACCTACGTGCTTCCTTACAGGAGACTCACTTGAGATCCAAGGACAAAGACAAACTACAAGCTGAAGGTGTGGGGACAAGTACCCTACACGAGTGAAACTGAAAAACAAACAATCAAACAAATGGATTCTGTTTGAGCCCCCAGAGACAGTCAGTAGGAAATAGCACTATCTGGCCTCCGTGAATTCTTTTTGTTTGTTTTCAGCAAGGCCCAGCCATAGATTTAGTGGTGGAGCAACGTCCTTCTCATTTTCTCTCACCTCAACAACTGGGTTGCTGAAATAATAAGAATCTGGGCCTCTGAAATCTGTGGGTTTTATGATCTTCACGAATGTGAAGTAATAACCACCTAAAGAGGGAAGTTTGGACACTCAAATAAATATGTCACTCCACAATACACTCTTAGCTCCCAACTGCTCCTGTCTAGAAATTGGTGTTCCTTTTTATTTGACCCTCCATCCTATCAGTGGTGTTCACATAGATGTCCTTCAAACATGGTGGTGAGCAAAGCAACAATTTTACGTTTCTGTCGTCCACAGGCCCAGAGGAAGGATACTTGTGGTCTTCAGGGAGCACTTAGTGAATGAATGTGGCTATATACAGACAGGAAGTGAGAAGGAGATGAAAGAGGACAGAGGATAGAGACACGGGTTCAAGTCCCTGCACAACCATTTCCTGGTTTTGTAGGTACACTCGGCCGACACGACCTGCAAGTGTCTCGGTGAACCCAGTACTCTCCCTACAGCCTAGTTACCTTGCAGGATTTTTGGAAGCATAATGTAGGAAAGTGACATAGGATATGTGGTTACCTGTTCTGTACACAAGGACAGATGGGCAGACAGAAAGATGATTGATTGATTGATTGATTGATTGATAGACAGATAGATAGATATAGGTTCATATCGATTAACACAAAGCTATTGCTCATAACCATGAGAGCAATGGTTGAAGCACATAGCAAACTACAAACGAAAAAGAAGAATAACATCCAGTTTAAAAAGTGCAGTAAGCAGCCATAAGAAGAAAACAAATCCTATCATTGGCAATAACTTGGATGGAGCTAGAGGGTATTATGCTCAGTCAAATAGTCCAGTCGGAGAAATACATGTACCAAATGATTTAACTCATGTGTGGAGTACGATAACAAAGAAAAACTGAAGGAAGAAACAGCAGCATATACACAGTACCCGAGAGTGGACTAAGAGTTACCAAAGAGAAAGGGACTGGGTAGTGTTTGTGGGAAGGGATTGATAAGGGCGGGGAAAAAGAATGGGGGCATTAGGATTAGCATGAATAATGTGTAGGGTGAAGGGTCATTGGGAGGGCTATACAACACAGAGAAGACAAGTAGTGATTCTAGAGCATCTTACGACACGCTGACGGACAGCGACTGAAACTGGGATTTGGCGAGGACTTGGTGAAGGGGTTAGACTAGTTAACATATTGTTCTGCATGTGATTGTATATTAATGAGAACAAAAAAAATTTCAAAGTGCAGTAAGAGCCTAGCTATCAAATATCAGAATAAAAGTACAGGCTTTCACTGCTCCAATCAAAAGACACAGGGTTAGAAGAACTGATGAAAACTCAAGATCACCTAAGTGCTCCCTTACTGGAGACTCACTTGTGATCCAAGGACACAGACAAACTACAAGCTGAAGGGGCGGGGACAGGTACCCTATACAAGTGAATCTTTGAAACAAAGAAACAAATGGATTCTGTTTGAGACCCCAGAGACAGTCACTAGAAAATAGTCCTACCTAGCCACCGTGAATTCCTTTTGTTTGGTATCAGCAGTGCCCAGGTATAGATTTAGTGGTACTGCAATGTCCTTCTCATTTTTCTCACATCAACAAATGAATTGCTGTAATAATATGCGTCTGGGCTTTTGAAATCACTGGGTTTTATGATATCCACGATTGTAAAGAAGTAATAACCACATAAAGAGGGAAGTTTGGACACTCAACCAAACACGTCTCTCCACAACACACACTTTGCTCCCAAATGCTCCTGTCTAGAAATAGGTGTTCCTTTTTATTTGTCCCTCCTCCTATCAGTGGTGAACATGCCAATGTCCCTCAAACATGGTGGTGAGTAAAGCACCAAGTATACTTTTCTGTCTACAACAGGCCCAGAGGAGGTATAATTGGGGTCTTCAGTGAGGACTTAGTCAATGAATGTGGCTAAGTACAGTTAGCAAGCGAGAAGGAGGTTTAAGAGGACAGAGGACAGAGATACGGGTTCAAGTCCCTGCACCACCATTTACTGGTTTTGTAAGCACACGCGGCTGATTCGTTCTGCAATTGTCTCAGTGAGCCCAGTGCTCTCCCTACGGCCTAGTGACCTTGCAATGTTTTTGAAAGCATAATGTAGGGAAGTGACATAGTTGATGTAGTTAACTGTTCTGTACATAAGGATAGATGGACAGACAGAAAGAAGATTGTTTCATAGATAGACAGATAGATAGATGACAGATGATCGATAGATTATACACATGATAGAAGACAGGAAGCTAGATAGATGGATAGATAAATAGAGAGGATAGAGAGATAGAAAGAAGGATATATAGAAAGATAGATAGATATACAGACAGACAGAGCGATAGATAGATACAGATACATATCGATTGACACAAAGCTGTTGCTCATAACCAGGAGATGAATGGTGAAATCACATAGCTAAACTACAAACAAAAAGGAAGAATGAAATCCAGTTTACAAAGTGCAGTAAGCAGCCATAAGAAGAAAACAAATCCTACCATTTGCAATGACGTGGATGGAGCTAGACAGTAGTATGTTCAGAAAAATAGGTCAGGCGGAGAAAGACAATATCAAATGATATCACTCATGTGTGGAGTATAACAACAAAGAGAAACTGAAGGAAAAAAACAGCAGGATACTCACAGAACCCGAGAGTTGACTAAAAGTTGCCAAAGGGAAAAGGACTGCACAGGGTGGTTCTGAAGGGAGGGATAAGTGTGGGGAGAAAGATTGGGGGCATTAGGATTACCATGTATATTGCGTGGGGTCGCGCGGGACATGGGGAGTGCTGTACAACACAGAGAAGACTAGTAGAGGTTATATAGCATCTTACTACTCCATGATTGACAGCGACTGTATCGGTGTCTTTGAAGGGGTACATGCTGAAGGGGTTTAAAGCATCCAACTATGCTGATGGACAGCGACTTTAAGAGGTTTTTGCTGGTGGACTTGGATAAGGGGGAGCATAGTAAACATAATGTTTTTCACGTGATTGTAGATTAATGATAACAAAAAAATTTTTTAAGTGCAATAAGGGCACAGCACTGAATCATCAGAATAAAAGGTCAGGCTCTGAGTGCTGCAAACAAAAGACACAGGGTTAAAAGAACGGATGAAAACTCAAGAAACCTACGTGCTTCCTTACAGGAGACTCACTTGAGATCCAAGGACAAAGACAAACTACAAGCTGAAGGTGTGGGGACAAGTACCCTACACGAGTGAAACTGAAAAACAAACAATCAAACAAATGGATTCTGTTTGAGCCCCCAGAGACAGTCAGTAGGAAATAGCACTATCTGGCCTCCGTGAATTCTTTTTGTTTGTTTTCAGCAAGGCCCAGCCATAGATTTAGTGGTGGAGCAACGTCCTTCTCATTTTCTCTCACCTCAACAACTGGGTTGCTGAAATAATAAGAATCTGGGCCTCTGAAATCTGTGGGTTTTATGATCTTCACGAATGTGAAGTAATAACCACCTAAAGAGGGAAGTTTGGACACTCAAATAAATATGTCACTCCACAATACACTCTTAGCTCCCAACTGCTCCTGTCTAGAAATTGGTGTTCCTTTTTATTTGACCCTCCATCCTATCAGTGGTGTTCACATAGATGTCCTTCAAACATGGTGGTGAGCAAAGCAACAATTTTACGTTTCTGTCGTCCACAGGCCCAGAGGAAGGATACTTGTGGTCTTCAGGGAGCACTTAGTGAATGAATGTGGCTATATACAGACAGGAAGTGAGAAGGAGATGAAAGAGGACAGAGGATAGAGACACGGGTTCAAGTCCCTGCACAACCATTTCCTGGTTTTGTAGGTACACTCGGCCGACACGACCTGCAAGTGTCTCGGTGAACCCAGTACTCTCCCTACAGCCTAGTTACCTTGCAGGATTTTTGGAAGCATAATGTAGGAAAGTGACATAGGATATGTGGTTACCTGTTCTGTACACAAGGACAGATGGGCAGACAGAAAGATGATTGATTGATTGATTGATTGATTGATAGACAGATAGATAGATATAGGTTCATATCGATTAACACAAAGCTATTGCTCATAACCATGAGAGCAATGGTTGAAGCACATAGCAAACTACAAACGAAAAAGAAGAATAACATCCAGTTTAAAAAGTGCAGTAAGCAGCCATAAGAAGAAAACAAATCCTATCATTGGCAATAACTTGGATGGAGCTAGAGGGTATTATGCTCAGTCAAATAGTCCAGTCGGAGAAATACATGTACCAAATGATTTAACTCATGTGTGGAGTACGATAACAAAGAAAAACTGAAGGAAGAAACAGCAGCATATACACAGTACCCGAGAGTGGACTAAGAGTTACCAAAGAGAAAGGGACTGGGTAGTGTTTGTGGGAAGGGATTGATAAGGGCGGGGAAAAAGAATGGGGGCATTAGGATTAGCATGAATAATGTGTAGGGTGAAGGGTCATTGGGAGGGCTATACAACACAGAGAAGACAAGTAGTGATTCTAGAGCATCTTACGACACGCTGACGGACAGCGACTGAAACTGGGATTTGGCGAGGACTTGGTGAAGGGGTTAGACTAGTTAACATATTGTTCTGCATGTGATTGTATATTAATGAGAACAAAAAAAATTTCAAAGTGCAGTAAGAGCCTAGCTATCAAATATCAGAATAAAAGTACAGGCTTTCACTGCTCCAATCAAAAGACACAGGGTTAGAAGAACTGATGAAAACTCAAGATCACCTAAGTGCTCCCTTACTGGAGACTCACTTGTGATCCAAGGACACAGACAAACTACAAGCTGAAGGGGCGGGGACAGGTACCCTATACAAGTGAATCTTTGAAACAAAGAAACAAATGGATTCTGTTTGAGACCCCAGAGACAGTCACTAGAAAATAGTCCTACCTAGCCACCGTGAATTCCTTTTGTTTGGTATCAGCAGTGCCCAGGTATAGATTTAGTGGTACTGCAATGTCCTTCTCATTTTTCTCACATCAACAAATGAATTGCTGTAATAATATGCGTCTGGGCTTTTGAAATCACTGGGTTTTATGATATCCACGATTGTAAAGAAGTAATAACCACATAAAGAGGGAAGTTTGGACACTCAACCAAACACGTCTCTCCACAACACACACTTTGCTCCCAAATGCTCCTGTCTAGAAATAGGTGTTCCTTTTTATTTGTCCCTCCTCCTATCAGTGGTGAACATGCCAATGTCCCTCAAACATGGTGGTGAGTAAAGCACCAAGTATACTTTTCTGTCTACAACAGGCCCAGAGGAAGTATAATTGGGGTCTTCAGTGAGGACTTAGTCAATGAATGTGGCTAAGTACAGTTAGCAAGCGAGAAGGAGGTTTAAGAGGACAGAGGACAGAGATACGGGTTCAAGTCCCTGCACCACCATTTACTGGTTTTGTAAGCACACGCGGCTGATTCGTTCTGCAATTGTCTCAGTGAGCCCAGTGCTCTCCCTACGGCCTAGTGACCTTGCAATGTTTTTGAAAGCATAATGTAGGGAAGTGACATAGTTGATGTAGTTAACTGTTCTGTACATAAGGATAGATGGACAGACAGAAAGAAGATTGTTTCATAGATAGACAGATAGATAGATGACAGATGATCGATAGATTATACACATGATAGAAGACAGGAAGCTAGATAGATGGATAGATAAATAGAGAGGATAGAGAGATAGAAAGAAGGATATATAGAAAGATAGATAGATATACAGACAGACAGAGCGATAGATAGATACAGATACATATCGATTGACACAAAGCTGTTGCTCATAACCAGGAGATGAATGGTGAAATCACATAGCTAAACTACAAACAAAAAGGAAGAATGAAATCCAGTTTACAAAGTGCAGTAAGCAGCCATAAGAAGAAAACAAATCCTACCATTTGCAATGACGTGGATGGAGCTAGACAGTAGTATGTTCAGAAAAATAGGTCAGGCGGAGAAAGACAATATCAAATGATATCACTCATGTGTGGAGTATAACAACAAAGAGAAACTGAAGGAAAAAAACAGCAGGATACTCACAGAACCCGAGAGTTGACTAAAAGTTGCCAAAGGGAAAAGGACTGCACAGGGTGGTTCTGAAGGGAGGGATAAGTGTGGGGAGAAAGATTGGGGGCATTAGGATTACCATGTATATTGCGTGGGGTCGCGCGGGACATGGGGAGTGCTGTACAACACAGAGAAGACTAGTAGAGGTTATATAGCATCTTACTACTCCATGATTGACAGCGACTGTATCGGTGTCTTTGAAGGGGTACATGCTGAAGGGGTTTAAAGCATCCAACTATGCTGATGGACAGCGACTTTAAGAGGTTTTTGCTGGTGGACTTGGATAAGGGGGAGCATAGTAAACATAATGTTTTTCACGTGATTGTAGATTAATGATAACAAAAAAATTTTTTAAGTGCAATAAGGGCATAGCACTGAATCATCAGAATAAAAGGTCAGGCTCTGAGTGCTGCAAACAAAAGACACAGGGTTAAAAGAACGGATGAAAACTCAAGAAACCTACGTGCTTCCTTACAGGAGACTCACTTGAGATCCAAGGACAAAGACAAACTACAAGCTGAAGGTGTGGGGACAAGTACCCTACACGAGTGAAACTGAAAAACAAACAATCAAACAAATGGATTCTGTTTGAGCCCCCAGAGACAGTCAGTAGGAAATAGCACTATCTGGCCTCCGTGAATTCTTTTTGTTTGTTTTCAGCAAGGCCCAGCCATAGATTTAGTGGTGGAGCAACGTCCTTCTCATTTTCTCTCACCTCAACAACTGGGTTGCTGAAATAATAAGAATCTGGGCCTCTGAAATCTGTGGGTTTTATGATCTTCACGAATGTGAAGTAATAACCACCTAAAGAGGGAAGTTTGGACACTCAAATAAATATGTCACTCCACAATACACTCTTAGCTCCCAACTGCTCCTGTCTAGAAATTGGTGTTCCTTTTTATTTGACCCTCCATCCTATCAGTGGTGTTCACATAGATGTCCTTCAAACATGGTGGTGAGCAAAGCAACAATTTTACGTTTCTGTCGTCCACAGGCCCAGAGGAAGGATACTTGTGGTCTTCAGGGAGCACTTAGTGAATGAATGTGGCTATATACAGACAGGAAGTGAGAAGGAGATGAAAGAGGACAGAGGATAGAGACACGGGTTCAAGTCCCTGCACAACCATTTCCTGGTTTTGTAGGTACACTCGGCCGACACGACCTGCAAGTGTCTCGGTGAACCCAGTACTCTCCCTACAGCCTAGTTACCTTGCAGGATTTTTGGAAGCATAATGTAGGAAAGTGACATAGGATATGTGGTTACCTGTTCTGTACACAAGGACAGATGGGCAGACAGAAAGATGATTGATTGATTGATTGATTGATTGATAGACAGATAGATAGATATAGGTTCATATCGATTAACACAAAGCTATTGCTCATAACCATGAGAGCAATGGTTGAAGCACATAGCAAACTACAAACGAAAAAGAAGAATAACATCCAGTTTAAAAAGTGCAGTAAGCAGCCATAAGAAGAAAACAAATCCTATCATTGGCAATAACTTGGATGGAGCTAGAGGGTATTATGCTCAGTCAAATAGTCCAGTCGGAGAAATACATGTACCAAATGATTTAACTCATGTGTGGAGTACGATAACAAAGAAAAACTGAAGGAAGAAACAGCAGCATATACACAGTACCCGAGAGTGGACTAAGAGTTACCAAAGAGAAAGGGACTGGGTAGTGTTTGTGGGAAGGGATTGATAAGGGCGGGGAAAAAGAATGGGGGCATTAGGATTAGCATGAATAATGTGTAGGGTGAAGGGTCATTGGGAGGGCTATACAACACAGAGAAGACAAGTAGTGATTCTAGAGCATCTTACGACACGCTGACGGACAGCGACTGAAACTGGGATTTGGCGAGGACTTGGTGAAGGGGTTAGACTAGTTAACATATTGTTCTGCATGTGATTGTATATTAATGAGAACAAAAAAAATTTCAAAGTGCAGTAAGAGCCTAGCTATCAAATATCAGAATAAAAGTACAGGCTTTCACTGCTCCAATCAAAAGACACAGGGTTAGAAGAACTGATGAAAACTCAAGATCACCTAAGTGCTCCCTTACTGGAGACTCACTTGTGATCCAAGGACACAGACAAACTACAAGCTGAAGGGGCGGGGACAGGTACCCTATACAAGTGAATCTTTGAAACAAAGAAACAAATGGATTCTGTTTGAGACCCCAGAGACAGTCACTAGAAAATAGTCCTACCTAGCCACCGTGAATTCCTTTTGTTTGGTATCAGCAGTGCCCAGGTATAGATTTAGTGGTACTGCAATGTCCTTCTCATTTTTCTCACATCAACAAATGAATTGCTGTAATAATATGCGTCTGGGCTTTTGAAATCACTGGGTTTTATGATATCCACGATTGTAAAGAAGTAATAACCACATAAAGAGGGAAGTTTGGACACTCAACCAAACACGTCTCTCCACAACACACACTTTGCTCCCAAATGCTCCTGTCTAGAAATAGGTGTTCCTTTTTATTTGTCCCTCCTCCTATCAGTGGTGAACATGCCAATGTCCCTCAAACATGGTGGTGAGTAAAGCACCAAGTATACTTTTCTGTCTACAACAGGCCCAGAGGAAGTATAATTGGGGTCTTCAGTGAGGACTTAGTCAATGAATGTGGCTAAGTACAGTTAGCAAGCGAGAAGGAGGTTTAAGAGGACAGAGGACAGAGATACGGGTTCAAGTCCCTGCACCACCATTTACTGGTTTTGTAAGCACACGCGGCTGATTCGTTCTGCAATTGTCTCAGTGAGCCCAGTGCTCTCCCTACGGCCTAGTGACCTTGCAATGTTTTTGAAAGCATAATGTAGGGAAGTGACATAGTTGATGTAGTTAACTGTTCTGTACATAAGGATAGATGGACAGACAGAAAGAAGATTGTTTCATAGATAGACAGATAGATAGATGACAGATGATCGATAGATTATACACATGATAGAAGACAGGAAGCTAGATAGATGGATAGATAAATAGAGAGGATAGAGAGATAGAAAGAAGGATATATAGAAAGGTAGATAGATATACAGACAGACAGAGCGATAGATAGATACAGATACATATCGATTGACACAAAGCTGTTGCTCATAACCAGGAGATGAATGGTGAAATCACATAGCTAAACTACAAACAAAAAGGAAGAATGAAATCCAGTTTACAAAGTGCAGTAAGCAGCCATAAGAAGAAAACAAATCCTACCATTTGCAATGACGTGGATGGAGCTAGACAGTAGTATGTTCAGAAAAATAGGTCAGGCGGAGAAAGACAATATCAAATGATATCACTCATGTGTGGAGTATAACAACAAAGAGAAACTGAAGGAAAAAAACAGCAGGATACTCACAGAACCCGAGAGTTGACTAAAAGTTGCCAAAGGGAAAAGGACTGCACAGGGTGGTTCTGAAGGGAGGGATAAGTGTGGGGAGAAAGATTGGGGGCATTAGGATTACCATGTATATTGCGTGGGGTCGCGCGGGACATGGGGAGTGCTGTACAACACAGAGAAGACTAGTAGAGGTTATATAGCATCTTACTACTCCATGATTGACAGCGACTGTATCGGTGTCTTTGAAGGGGTACATGCTGAAGGGGTTTAAAGCATCCAACTATGCTGATGGACAGCGACTTTAAGAGGTTTTTGCTGGTGGACTTGGATAAGGGGGAGCATAGTAAACATAATGTTTTTCACGTGATTGTAGATTAATGATAACAAAAAAATTTTTTAAGTGCAATAAGGGCACAGCACTGAATCATCAGAATAAAAGGTCAGGCTCTGAGTGCTGCAAACAAAAGACACAGGGTTAAAAGAACGGATGAAAACTCAAGAAACCTACGTGCTTCCTTACAGGAGACTCACTTGAGATCCAAGGACAAAGACAAACTACAAGCTGAAGGTGTGGGGACAAGTACCCTACACGAGTGAAACTGAAAAACAAACAATCAAACAAATGGATTCTGTTTGAGCCCCCAGAGACAGTCAGTAGGAAATAGCACTATCTGGCCTCCGTGAATTCTTTTTGTTTGTTTTCAGCAAGGCCCAGCCATAGATTTAGTGGTGGAGCAACGTCCTTCTCATTTTCTCTCACCTCAACAACTGGGTTGCTGAAATAATAAGAATCTGGGCCTCTGAAATCTGTGGGTTTTATGATCTTCACGAATGTGAAGTAATAACCACCTAAAGAGGGAAGTTTGGACACTCAAATAAATATGTCACTCCACAATACACTCTTAGCTCCCAACTGCTCCTGTCTAGAAATTGGTGTTCCTTTTTATTTGACCCTCCATCCTATCAGTGGTGTTCACATAGATGTCCTTCAAACATGGTGGTGAGCAAAGCAACAATTTTACGTTTCTGTCGTCCACAGGCCCAGAGGAAGGATACTTGTGGTCTTCAGGGAGCACTTAGTGAATGAATGTGGCTATATACAGACAGGAAGTGAGAAGGAGATGAAAGAGGACAGAGGATAGAGACACGGGTTCAAGTCCCTGCACAACCATTTCCTGGTTTTGTAGGTACACTCGGCCGACACGACCTGCAAGTGTCTCGGTGAACCCAGTACTCTCCCTACAGCCTAGTTACCTTGCAGGATTTTTGGAAGCATAATGTAGGAAAGTGACATAGGATATGTGGTTACCTGTTCTGTACACAAGGACAGATGGGCAGACAGAAAGATGATTGATTGATTGATTGATTGATTGATAGACAGATAGATAGATATAGGTTCATATCGATTAACACAAAGCTATTGCTCATAACCATGAGAGCAATGGTTGAAGCACATAGCAAACTACAAACGAAAAAGAAGAATAACATCCAGTTTAAAAAGTGCAGTAAGCAGCCATAAGAAGAAAACAAATCCTATCATTGGCAATAACTTGGATGGAGCTAGAGGGTATTATGCTCAGTCAAATAGTCCAGTCGGAGAAATACATGTACCAAATGATTTAACTCATGTGTGGAGTACGATAACAAAGAAAAACTGAAGGAAGAAACAGCAGCATATACACAGTACCCGAGAGTGGACTAAGAGTTACCAAAGAGAAAGGGACTGGGTAGTGTTTGTGGGAAGGGATTGATAAGGGCGGGGAAAAAGAATGGGGGCATTAGGATTAGCATGAATAATGTGTAGGGTGAAGGGTCATTGGGAGGGCTATACAACACAGAGAAGACAAGTAGTGATTCTAGAGCATCTTACGACACGCTGACGGACAGCGACTGAAACTGGGATTTGGCGAGGACTTGGTGAAGGGGTTAGACTAGTTAACATATTGTTCTGCATGTGATTGTATATTAATGAGAACAAAAAAAATTTCAAAGTGCAGTAAGAGCCTAGCTATCAAATATCAGAATAAAAGTACAGGCTTTCACTGCTCCAATCAAAAGACACAGGGTTAGAAGAACTGATGAAAACTCAAGATCACCTAAGTGCTCCCTTACTGGAGACTCACTTGTGATCCAAGGACACAGACAAACTACAAGCTGAAGGGGCGGGGACAGGTACCCTATACAAGTGAATCTTTGAAACAAAGAAACAAATGGATTCTGTTTGAGACCCCAGAGACAGTCACTAGAAAATAGTCCTACCTAGCCACCGTGAATTCCTTTTGTTTGGTATCAGCAGTGCCCAGGTATAGATTTAGTGGTACTGCAATGTCCTTCTCATTTTTCTCACATCAACAAATGAATTGCTGTAATAATATGCGTCTGGGCTTTTGAAATCACTGGGTTTTATGATATCCACGATTGTAAAGAAGTAATAACCACATAAAGAGGGAAGTTTGGACACTCAACCAAACACGTCTCTCCACAACACACACTTTGCTCCCAAATGCTCCTGTCTAGAAATAGGTGTTCCTTTTTATTTGTCCCTCCTCCTATCAGTGGTGAACATGCCAATGTCCCTCAAACATGGTGGTGAGTAAAGCACCAAGTATACTTTTCTGTCTACAACAGGCCCAGAGGAAGTATAATTGGGGTCTTCAGTGAGGACTTAGTCAATGAATGTGGCTAAGTACAGTTAGCAAGCGAGAAGGAGGTTTAAGAGGACAGAGGACAGAGATACGGGTTCAAGTCCCTGCACCACCATTTACTGGTTTTGTAAGCACACGCGGCTGATTCGTTCTGCAATTGTCTCAGTGAGCCCAGTGCTCTCCCTACGGCCTAGTGACCTTGCAATGTTTTTGAAAGCATAATGTAGGGAAGTGACATAGTTGATGTAGTTAACTGTTCTGTACATAAGGATAGATGGACAGACAGAAAGAAGATTGTTTCATAGATAGACAGATAGATAGATGACAGATGATCGATAGATTATACACATGATAGAAGACAGGAAGCTAGATAGATGGATAGATAAATAGAGAGGATAGAGAGATAGAAAGAAGGATATATAGAAAGGTAGATAGATATACAGACAGACAGAGCGATAGATAGATACAGATACATATCGATTGACACAAAGCTGTTGCTCATAACCAGGAGATGAATGGTGAAATCACATAGCTAAACTACAAACAAAAAGGAAGAATGAAATCCAGTTTACAAAGTGCAGTAAGCAGCCATAAGAAGAAAACAAATCCTACCATTTGCAATGACGTGGATGGAGCTAGACAGTAGTATGTTCAGAAAAATAGGTCAGGCGGAGAAAGACAATATCAAATGATATCACTCATGTGTGGAGTATAACAACAAAGAGAAACTGAAGGAAAAAAACAGCAGGATACTCACAGAACCCGAGAGTTGACTAAAAGTTGCCAAAGGGAAAAGGACTGCACAGGGTGGTTCTGAAGGGAGGGATAAGTGTGGGGAGAAAGATTGGGGGCATTAGGATTACCATGTATATTGCGTGGGGTCGCGCGGGACATGGGGAGTGCTGTACAACACAGAGAAGACTAGTAGAGGTTATATAGCATCTTACTACTCCATGATTGACAGCGACTGTATCGGTGTCTTTGAAGGGGTACATGCTGAAGGGGTTTAAAGCATCCAACTATGCTGATGGACAGCGACTTTAAGAGGTTTTTGCTGGTGGACTTGGATAAGGGGGAGCATAGTAAACATAATGTTTTTCACGTGATTGTAGATTAATGATAACAAAAAAATTTTTTAAGTGCAATAAGGGCACAGCACTGAATCATCAGAATAAAAGGTCAGGCTCTGAGTGCTGCAAACAAAAGACACAGGGTTAAAAGAACGGATGAAAACTCAAGAAACCTACGTGCTTCCTTACAGGAGACTCACTTGAGATCCAAGGACAAAGACAAACTACAAGCTGAAGGTGTGGGGACAAGTACCCTACACGAGTGAAACTGAAAAACAAACAATCAAACAAATGGATTCTGTTTGAGCCCCCAGAGACAGTCAGTAGGAAATAGCACTATCTGGCCTCCGTGAATTCTTTTTGTTTGTTTTCAGCAAGGCCCAGCCATAGATTTAGTGGTGGAGCAACGTCCTTCTCATTTTCTCTCACCTCAACAACTGGGTTGCTGAAATAATAAGAATCTGGGCCTCTGAAATCTGTGGGTTTTATGATCTTCACGAATGTGAAGTAATAACCACCTAAAGAGGGAAGTTTGGACACTCAAATAAATATGTCACTCCACAATACACTCTTAGCTCCCAACTGCTCCTGTCTAGAAATTGGTGTTCCTTTTTATTTGACCCTCCATCCTATCAGTGGTGTTCACATAGATGTCCTTCAAACATGGTGGTGAGCAAAGCAACAATTTTACGTTTCTGTCGTCCACAGGCCCAGAGGAAGGATACTTGTGGTCTTCAGGGAGCACTTAGTGAATGAATGTGGCTATATACAGACAGGAAGTGAGAAGGAGATGAAAGAGGACAGAGGATAGAGACACGGGTTCAAGTCCCTGCACAACCATTTCCTGGTTTTGTAGGTACACTCGGCCGACACGACCTGCAAGTGTCTCGGTGAACCCAGTACTCTCCCTACAGCCTAGTTACCTTGCAGGATTTTTGGAAGCATAATGTAGGAAAGTGACATAGGATATGTGGTTACCTGTTCTGTACACAAGGACAGATGGGCAGACAGAAAGATGATTGATTGATTGATTGATTGATTGATAGACAGATAGATAGATATAGGTTCATATCGATTAACACAAAGCTATTGCTCATAACCATGAGAGCAATGGTTGAAGCACATAGCAAACTACAAACGAAAAAGAAGAATAACATCCAGTTTAAAAAGTGCAGTAAGCAGCCATAAGAAGAAAACAAATCCTATCATTGGCAATAACTTGGATGGAGCTAGAGGGTATTATGCTCAGTCAAATAGTCCAGTCGGAGAAATACATGTACCAAATGATTTAACTCATGTGTGGAGTACGATAACAAAGAAAAACTGAAGGAAGAAACAGCAGCATATACACAGTACCCGAGAGTGGACTAAGAGTTACCAAAGAGAAAGGGACTGGGTAGTGTTTGTGGGAAGGGATTGATAAGGGCGGGGAAAAAGAATGGGGGCATTAGGATTAGCATGAATAATGTGTAGGGTGAAGGGTCATTGGGAGGGCTATACAACACAGAGAAGACAAGTAGTGATTCTAGAGCATCTTACGACACGCTGACGGACAGCGACTGAAACTGGGATTTGGCGAGGACTTGGTGAAGGGGTTAGACTAGTTAACATATTGTTCTGCATGTGATTGTATATTAATGAGAACAAAAAAAATTTCAAAGTGCAGTAAGAGCCTAGCTATCAAATATCAGAATAAAAGTACAGGCTTTCACTGCTCCAATCAAAAGACACAGGGTTAGAAGAACTGATGAAAACTCAAGATCACCTAAGTGCTCCCTTACTGGAGACTCACTTGTGATCCAAGGACACAGACAAACTACAAGCTGAAGGGGCGGGGACAGGTACCCTATACAAGTGAATCTTTGAAACAAAGAAACAAATGGATTCTGTTTGAGACCCCAGAGACAGTCACTAGAAAATAGTCCTACCTAGCCACCGTGAATTCCTTTTGTTTGGTATCAGCAGTGCCCAGGTATAGATTTAGTGGTACTGCAATGTCCTTCTCATTTTTCTCACATCAACAAATGAATTGCTGTAATAATATGCGTCTGGGCTTTTGAAATCACTGGGTTTTATGATATCCACGATTGTAAAGAAGTAATAACCACATAAAGAGGGAAGTTTGGACACTCAACCAAACACGTCTCTCCACAACACACACTTTGCTCCCAAATGCTCCTGTCTAGAAATAGGTGTTCCTTTTTATTTGTCCCTCCTCCTATCAGTGGTGAACATGCCAATGTCCCTCAAACATGGTGGTGAGTAAAGCACCAAGTATACTTTTCTGTCTACAACAGGCCCAGAGGAAGTATAATTGGGGTCTTCAGTGAGGACTTAGTCAATGAATGTGGCTAAGTACAGTTAGCAAGCGAGAAGGAGGTTTAAGAGGACAGAGGACAGAGATACGGGTTCAAGTCCCTGCACCACCATTTACTGGTTTTGTAAGCACACGCGGCTGATTCGTTCTGCAATTGTCTCAGTGAGCCCAGTGCTCTCCCTACGGCCTAGTGACCTTGCAATGTTTTTGAAAGCATAATGTAGGGAAGTGACATAGTTGATGTAGTTAACTGTTCTGTACATAAGGATAGATGGACAGACAGAAAGAAGATTGTTTCATAGATAGACAGATAGATAGATGACAGATGATCGATAGATTATACACATGATAGAAGACAGGAAGCTAGATAGATGGATAGATAAATAGAGAGGATAGAGAGATAGAAAGAAGGATATATAGAAAGGTAGATAGATATACAGACAGACAGAGCGATAGATAGATACAGATACATATCGATTGACACAAAGCTGTTGCTCATAACCAGGAGATGAATGGTGAAATCACATAGCTAAACTACAAACAAAAAGGAAGAATGAAATCCAGTTTACAAAGTGCAGTAAGCAGCCATAAGAAGAAAACAAATCCTACCATTTGCAATGACGTGGATGGAGCTAGACAGTAGTATGTTCAGAAAAATAGGTCAGGCGGAGAAAGACAATATCAAATGATATCACTCATGTGTGGAGTATAACAACAAAGAGAAACTGAAGGAAAAAAACAGCAGGATACTCACAGAACCCGAGAGTTGACTAAAAGTTGCCAAAGGGAAAAGGACTGCACAGGGTGGTTCTGAAGGGAGGGATAAGTGTGGGGAGAAAGATTGGGGGCATTAGGATTACCATGTATATTGCGTGGGGTCGCGCGGGACATGGGGAGTGCTGTACAACACAGAGAAGACTAGTAGAGGTTATATAGCATCTTACTACTCCATGATTGACAGCGACTGTATCGGTGTCTTTGAAGGGGTACATGCTGAAGGGGTTTAAAGCATCCAACTATGCTGATGGACAGCGACTTTAAGAGGTTTTTGCTGGTGGACTTGGATAAGGGGGAGCATAGTAAACATAATGTTTTTCACGTGATTGTAGATTAATGATAACAAAAAAATTTTTTAAGTGCAATAAGGGCACAGCACTGAATCATCAGAATAAAAGGTCAGGCTCTGAGTGCTGCAAACAAAAGACACAGGGTTAAAAGAACGGATGAAAACTCAAGAAACCTACGTGCTTCCTTACAGGAGACTCACTTGAGATCCAAGGACAAAGACAAACTACAAGCTGAAGGTGTGGGGACAAGTACCCTACACGAGTGAAACTGAAAAACAAACAATCAAACAAATGGATTCTGTTTGAGCCCCCAGAGACAGTCAGTAGGAAATAGCACTATCTGGCCTCCGTGAATTCTTTTTGTTTGTTTTCAGCAAGGCCCAGCCATAGATTTAGTGGTGGAGCAACGTCCTTCTCATTTTCTCTCACCTCAACAACTGGGTTGCTGAAATAATAAGAATCTGGGCCTCTGAAATCTGTGGGTTTTATGATCTTCACGAATGTGAAGTAATAACCACCTAAAGAGGGAAGTTTGGACACTCAAATAAATATGTCACTCCACAATACACTCTTAGCTCCCAACTGCTCCTGTCTAGAAATTGGTGTTCCTTTTTATTTGACCCTCCATCCTATCAGTGGTGTTCACATAGATGTCCTTCAAACATGGTGGTGAGCAAAGCAACAATTTTACGTTTCTGTCGTCCACAGGCCCAGAGGAAGGATACTTGTGGTCTTCAGGGAGCACTTAGTGAATGAATGTGGCTATATACAGACAGGAAGTGAGAAGGAGATGAAAGAGGACAGAGGATAGAGACACGGGTTCAAGTCCCTGCACAACCATTTCCTGGTTTTGTAGGTACACTCGGCCGACACGACCTGCAAGTGTCTCGGTGAACCCAGTACTCTCCCTACAGCCTAGTTACCTTGCAGGATTTTTGGAAGCATAATGTAGGAAAGTGACATAGGATATGTGGTTACCTGTTCTGTACACAAGGACAGATGGGCAGACAGAAAGATGATTGATTGATTGATTGATTGATTGATAGACAGATAGATAGATATAGGTTCATATCGATTAACACAAAGCTATTGCTCATAACCATGAGAGCAATGGTTGAAGCACATAGCAAACTACAAACGAAAAAGAAGAATAACATCCAGTTTAAAAAGTGCAGTAAGCAGCCATAAGAAGAAAACAAATCCTATCATTGGCAATAACTTGGATGGAGCTAGAGGGTATTATGCTCAGTCAAATAGTCCAGTCGGAGAAATACATGTACCAAATGATTTAACTCATGTGTGGAGTACGATAACAAAGAAAAACTGAAGGAAGAAACAGCAGCATATACACAGTACCCGAGAGTGGACTAAGAGTTACCAAAGAGAAAGGGACTGGGTAGTGTTTGTGGGAAGGGATTGATAAGGGCGGGGAAAAAGAATGGGGGCATTAGGATTAGCATGAATAATGTGTAGGGTGAAGGGTCATTGGGAGGGCTATACAACACAGAGAAGACAAGTAGTGATTCTAGAGCATCTTACGACACGCTGACGGACAGCGACTGAAACTGGGATTTGGCGAGGACTTGGTGAAGGGGTTAGACTAGTTAACATATTGTTCTGCATGTGATTGTATATTAATGAGAACAAAAAAAATTTCAAAGTGCAGTAAGAGCCTAGCTATCAAATATCAGAATAAAAGTACAGGCTTTCACTGCTCCAATCAAAAGACACAGGGTTAGAAGAACTGATGAAAACTCAAGATCACCTAAGTGCTCCCTTACTGGAGACTCACTTGTGATCCAAGGACACAGACAAACTACAAGCTGAAGGGGCGGGGACAGGTACCCTATACAAGTGAATCTTTGAAACAAAGAAACAAATGGATTCTGTTTGAGACCCCAGAGACAGTCACTAGAAAATAGTCCTACCTAGCCACCGTGAATTCCTTTTGTTTGGTATCAGCAGTGCCCAGGTATAGATTTAGTGGTACTGCAATGTCCTTCTCATTTTTCTCACATCAACAAATGAATTGCTGTAATAATATGCGTCTGGGCTTTTGAAATCACTGGGTTTTATGATATCCACGATTGTAAAGAAGTAATAACCACATAAAGAGGGAAGTTTGGACACTCAACCAAACACGTCTCTCCACAACACACACTTTGCTCCCAAATGCTCCTGTCTAGAAATAGGTGTTCCTTTTTATTTGTCCCTCCTCCTATCAGTGGTGAACATGCCAATGTCCCTCAAACATGGTGGTGAGTAAAGCACCAAGTATACTTTTCTGTCTACAACAGGCCCAGAGGAAGTATAATTGGGGTCTTCAGTGAGGACTTAGTCAATGAATGTGGCTAAGTACAGTTAGCAAGCGAGAAGGAGGTTTAAGAGGACAGAGGACAGAGATACGGGTTCAAGTCCCTGCACCACCATTTACTGGTTTTGTAAGCACACGCGGCTGATTCGTTCTGCAATTGTCTCAGTGAGCCCAGTGCTCTCCCTACGGCCTAGTGACCTTGCAATGTTTTTGAAAGCATAATGTAGGGAAGTGACATAGTTGATGTAGTTAACTGTTCTGTACATAAGGATAGATGGACAGACAGAAAGAAGATTGTTTCATAGATAGACAGATAGATAGATGACAGATGATCGATAGATTATACACATGATAGAAGACAGGAAGCTAGATAGATGGATAGATAAATAGAGAGGATAGAGAGATAGAAAGAAGGATATATAGAAAGATAGATAGATATACAGACAGACAGAGCGATAGATAGATACAGATACATATCGATTGACACAAAGCTGTTGCTCATAACCAGGAGATGAATGGTGAAATCACATAGCTAAACTACAAACAAAAAGGAAGAATGAAATCCAGTTTACAAAGTGCAGTAAGCAGCCATAAGAAGAAAACAAATCCTACCATTTGCAATGACGTGGATGGAGCTAGACAGTAGTATGTTCAGAAAAATAGGTCAGGCGGAGAAAGACAATATCAAATGATATCACTCATGTGTGGAGTATAACAACAAAGAGAAACTGAAGGAAAAAAACAGCAGGATACTCACAGAACCCGAGAGTTGACTAAAAGTTGCCAAAGGGAAAAGGACTGCACAGGGTGGTTCTGAAGGGAGGGATAAGTGTGGGGAGAAAGATTGGGGGCATTAGGATTACCATGTATATTGCGTGGGGTCGCGCGGGACATGGGGAGTGCTGTACAACACAGAGAAGACTAGTAGAGGTTATATAGCATCTTACTACTCCATGATTGACAGCGACTGTATCGGTGTCTTTGAAGGGGTACATGCTGAAGGGGTTTAAAGCATCCAACTATGCTGATGGACAGCGACTTTAAGAGGTTTTTGCTGGTGGACTTGGATAAGGGGGAGCATAGTAAACATAATGTTTTTCACGTGATTGTAGATTAATGATAACAAAAAAATTTTTTAAGTGCAATAAGGGCACAGCACTGAATCATCAGAATAAAAGGTCAGGCTCTGAGTGCTGCAAACAAAAGACACAGGGTTAAAAGAACGGATGAAAACTCAAGAAACCTACGTGCTTCCTTACAGGAGACTCACTTGAGATCCAAGGACAAAGACAAACTACAAGCTGAAGGTGTGGGGACAAGTACCCTACACGAGTGAAACTGAAAAACAAACAATCAAACAAATGGATTCTGTTTGAGCCCCCAGAGACAGTCAGTAGGAAATAGCACTATCTGGCCTCCGTGAATTCTTTTTGTTTGTTTTCAGCAAGGCCCAGCCATAGATTTAGTGGTGGAGCAACGTCCTTCTCATTTTCTCTCACCTCAACAACTGGGTTGCTGAAATAATAAGAATCTGGGCCTCTGAAATCTGTGGGTTTTATGATCTTCACGAATGTGAAGTAATAACCACCTAAAGAGGGAAGTTTGGACACTCAAATAAATATGTCACTCCACAATACACTCTTAGCTCCCAACTGCTCCTGTCTAGAAATTGGTGTTCCTTTTTATTTGACCCTCCATCCTATCAGTGGTGTTCACATAGATGTCCTTCAAACATGGTGGTGAGCAAAGCAACAATTTTACGTTTCTGTCGTCCACAGGCCCAGAGGAAGGATACTTGTGGTCTTCAGGGAGCACTTAGTGAATGAATGTGGCTATATACAGACAGGAAGTGAGAAGGAGATGAAAGAGGACAGAGGATAGAGACACGGGTTCAAGTCCCTGCACAACCATTTCCTGGTTTTGTAGGTACACTCGGCCGACACGACCTGCAAGTGTCTCGGTGAACCCAGTACTCTCCCTACAGCCTAGTTACCTTGCAGGATTTTTGGAAGCATAATGTAGGAAAGTGACATAGGATATGTGGTTACCTGTTCTGTACACAAGGACAGATGGGCAGACAGAAAGATGATTGATTGATTGATTGATTGATTGATAGACAGATAGATAGATATAGGTTCATATCGATTAACACAAAGCTATTGCTCATAACCATGAGAGCAATGGTTGAAGCACATAGCAAACTACAAACGAAAAAGAAGAATAACATCCAGTTTAAAAAGTGCAGTAAGCAGCCATAAGAAGAAAACAAATCCTATCATTGGCAATAACTTGGATGGAGCTAGAGGGTATTATGCTCAGTCAAATAGTCCAGTCGGAGAAATACATGTACCAAATGATTTAACTCATGTGTGGAGTACGATAACAAAGAAAAACTGAAGGAAGAAACAGCAGCATATACACAGTACCCGAGAGTGGACTAAGAGTTACCAAAGAGAAAGGGACTGGGTAGTGTTTGTGGGAAGGGATTGATAAGGGCGGGGAAAAAGAATGGGGGCATTAGGATTAGCATGAATAATGTGTAGGGTGAAGGGTCATTGGGAGGGCTATACAACACAGAGAAGACAAGTAGTGATTCTAGAGCATCTTACGACACGCTGACGGACAGCGACTGAAACTGGGATTTGGCGAGGACTTGGTGAAGGGGTTAGACTAGTTAACATATTGTTCTGCATGTGATTGTATATTAATGAGAACAAAAAAAATTTCAAAGTGCAGTAAGAGCCTAGCTATCAAATATCAGAATAAAAGTACAGGCTTTCACTGCTCCAATCAAAAGACACAGGGTTAGAAGAACTGATGAAAACTCAAGATCACCTAAGTGCTCCCTTACTGGAGACTCACTTGTGATCCAAGGACACAGACAAACTACAAGCTGAAGGGGCGGGGACAGGTACCCTATACAAGTGAATCTTTGAAACAAAGAAACAAATGGATTCTGTTTGAGACCCCAGAGACAGTCACTAGAAAATAGTCCTACCTAGCCACCGTGAATTCCTTTTGTTTGGTATCAGCAGTGCCCAGGTATAGATTTAGTGGTACTGCAATGTCCTTCTCATTTTTCTCACATCAACAAATGAATTGCTGTAATAATATGCGTCTGGGCTTTTGAAATCACTGGGTTTTATGATATCCACGATTGTAAAGAAGTAATAACCACATAAAGAGGGAAGTTTGGACACTCAACCAAACACGTCTCTCCACAACACACACTTTGCTCCCAAATGCTCCTGTCTAGAAATAGGTGTTCCTTTTTATTTGTCCCTCCTCCTATCAGTGGTGAACATGCCAATGTCCCTCAAACATGGTGGTGAGTAAAGCACCAAGTATACTTTTCTGTCTACAACAGGCCCAGAGGAAGTATAATTGGGGTCTTCAGTGAGGACTTAGTCAATGAATGTGGCTAAGTACAGTTAGCAAGCGAGAAGGAGGTTTAAGAGGACAGAGGACAGAGATACGGGTTCAAGTCCCTGCACCACCATTTACTGGTTTTGTAAGCACACGCGGCTGATTCGTTCTGCAATTGTCTCAGTGAGCCCAGTGCTCTCCCTACGGCCTAGTGACCTTGCAATGTTTTTGAAAGCATAATGTAGGGAAGTGACATAGTTGATGTAGTTAACTGTTCTGTACATAAGGATAGATGGACAGACAGAAAGAAGATTGTTTCATAGATAGACAGATAGATAGATGACAGATGATCGATAGATTATACACATGATAGAAGACAGGAAGCTAGATAGATGGATAGATAAATAGAGAGGATAGAGAGATAGAAAGAAGGATATATAGAAAGATAGATAGATATACAGACAGACAGAGCGATAGATAGATACAGATACATATCGATTGACACAAAGCTGTTGCTCATAACCAGGAGATGAATGGTGAAATCACATAGCTAAACTACAAACAAAAAGGAAGAATGAAATCCAGTTTACAAAGTGCAGTAAGCAGCCATAAGAAGAAAACAAATCCTACCATTTGCAATGACGTGGATGGAGCTAGACAGTAGTATGTTCAGAAAAATAGGTCAGGCGGAGAAAGACAATATCAAATGATATCACTCATGTGTGGAGTATAACAACAAAGAGAAACTGAAGGAAAAAAACAGCAGGATACTCACAGAACCCGAGAGTTGACTAAAAGTTGCCAAAGGGAAAAGGACTGCACAGGGTGGTTCTGAAGGGAGGGATAAGTGTGGGGAGAAAGATTGGGGGCATTAGGATTACCATGTATATTGCGTGGGGTCGCGCGGGACATGGGGAGTGCTGTACAACACAGAGAAGACTAGTAGAGGTTATATAGCATCTTACTACTCCATGATTGACAGCGACTGTATCGGTGTCTTTGAAGGGGTACATGCTGAAGGGGTTTAAAGCATCCAACTATGCTGATGGACAGCGACTTTAAGAGGTTTTTGCTGGTGGACTTGGATAAGGGGGAGCATAGTAAACATAATGTTTTTCACGTGATTGTAGATTAATGATAACAAAAAAATTTTTTAAGTGCAATAAGGGCACAGCACTGAATCATCAGAATAAAAGGTCAGGCTCTGAGTGCTGCAAACAAAAGACACAGGGTTAAAAGAACGGATGAAAACTCAAGAAACCTACGTGCTTCCTTACAGGAGACTCACTTGAGATCCAAGGACAAAGACAAACTACAAGCTGAAGGTGTGGGGACAAGTACCCTACACGAGTGAAACTGAAAAACAAACAATCAAACAAATGGATTCTGTTTGAGCCCCCAGAGACAGTCAGTAGGAAATAGCACTATCTGGCCTCCGTGAATTCTTTTTGTTTGTTTTCAGCAAGGCCCAGCCATAGATTTAGTGGTGGAGCAACGTCCTTCTCATTTTCTCTCACCTCAACAACTGGGTTGCTGAAATAATAAGAATCTGGGCCTCTGAAATCTGTGGGTTTTATGATCTTCACGAATGTGAAGTAATAACCACCTAAAGAGGGAAGTTTGGACACTCAAATAAATATGTCACTCCACAATACACTCTTAGCTCCCAACTGCTCCTGTCTAGAAATTGGTGTTCCTTTTTATTTGACCCTCCATCCTATCAGTGGTGTTCACATAGATGTCCTTCAAACATGGTGGTGAGCAAAGCAACAATTTTACGTTTCTGTCGTCCACAGGCCCAGAGGAAGGATACTTGTGGTCTTCAGGGAGCACTTAGTGAATGAATGTGGCTATATACAGACAGGAAGTGAGAAGGAGATGAAAGAGGACAGAGGATAGAGACACGGGTTCAAGTCCCTGCACAACCATTTCCTGGTTTTGTAGGTACACTCGGCCGACACGACCTGCAAGTGTCTCGGTGAACCCAGTACTCTCCCTACAGCCTAGTTACCTTGCAGGATTTTTGGAAGCATAATGTAGGAAAGTGACATAGGATATGTGGTTACCTGTTCTGTACACAAGGACAGATGGGCAGACAGAAA